>NC_142575.1:23287500-23439250 GCF_041283825.1 Pyrus communis
TCAAAGCTACTTGACAGCATGTTTTTGGTTTCTTCAAGGAAAAGAACATTTGAACTGGCAAGTCAGATGTCATCCACATAAAGAACCATAAAAATAAAATTAGACTTCACCATTTTGAAGTAGATGCAATTGTCAATTTTGTTCTCCACAAAGCCAAAAGCTGCTACAACTTGATCAAACATTTTGTACCATTGTCTAGAGACCTGTTTGAGTCCATATATTAACTTGTTAAGTTACAAACCATATCTTCCTTCCCCCTTTCAATGAATCCGATTGGTTGTTGCATGTATATTTCTTCATCAAGACTACAATTGAGAAAAGCTGTTTTGACATCCATCTGGTGTAGTTCAAGATTGAAATGTGCAGTGAGTGCCATGATCACTCAAAAAGAATCTTTGTGGAAACTGGAGAGAAGGTTTCATTGTAGCCTAGACCCTCCTTTTGAGTAAAACCCTTTGCCACTAACCTTGCCTTGTACCTCTCAATTTGTCCCCGAGAATCCCTCTTGGTTTTATACACCCATTTATAACCAATGGATTCTAAATTGTTTGGAGGCATAACTAAAGTCCAAACACTATTCTTATACATGGAGTCTAGTTCATCTTCCATTGCAACTTGCCAACTTGAGGACTTAGAACTTTCCATAGCTGCTTTGTAAGTAGTTGGATCATCATGATCACAAATGTCAAACTCCACTTCCTGCAAATAACATAAGTAATCACTAGGAATTGCATATCTCTTAGGTCTACTGGATTTCCTTGGTTGAACTATGGGGGTGATAATATTGGGACTGAAGTGGATGCAGTAGGCTGCTGAGATGAAATGGAAATTGGAAATGATGTAGTAGGCTGCAATGAATTTGCAACAATCTTTGGATTTGGAATTGCATTTGTTGGTGACAAAGGTAAAGATGCAATGCTACTTGGCTGGGAATTTACAAGTGGCACAAGTATGAGAATTTCAGTGTTTGTATGTTCAATGGTTTGTGATGCATCATTTATCTCTTCAAATTAATAAGAATTCCTGGAATGGGAATGCATAGCTCCACAATCTTCAAGAAACTTGGCATTGTTGCTCTCTACTATTCTAATGAATGCATTAGAACAGTTGAACCTGAAAACTTTGGATTTTTCTGCATAACCCACAAAATAACAACTAGTGGTCCTCATGTCTAATTTCTTTTCATTGGGATTATAGAGTCTAGATTCACACCTACAACCCCAAGTATGAAAGTGAGCTAGACTAGGCTTTCTTCCTGTCCATCTTTCAAATGGTGTGGATGCAACAGCTTTAGTTGGTACTCGATTTAAAATGTAAGTTGCTATTTTGATTGCTTCTCCCGAAAGAAATTCTGGCATTTGTGAATGAGAGAGCATACTCCTTACAATCTCCTTCAAGGTTCGGTTTCTTCGTTCTGCAACACCATTTTGTGATGGTGTGCCAGGAGTTGTATATTTGAGCTGCAATTCCTTCTTGTTGCAAAAAAAAAATGGCAAATGGTCCTTTTTGTTGTCCTTTCTCTGTGTACCTTCCATAATATTCACCTCCACGATCGGACCCAATTGTTTTTCAACCTCTAACTTAAAATTTTTAAAACAAGTTAAAACTTGACATATAAAACTTGACATACAACCCTTTCACTTGTATATTTGCACTGTGGTTTAAATGACACTCACATATAAGTCATTCTTACAGTACACACACACACACACACACACACACACACACACACACACATATATATATATATATATATAATGCACGACTCACTCATATTCAAGTAGAAAATATACGGCAGGAATAATTCTTGTTATTATTCTCATTAAAAACAGGGATATATACACAACCCTAGTTACACAATCCTAATTACATAAGGAAACAAACTTTACATTCCTAAAGGAAACCTAATACCGTGTGACTCACGCTAACACTCCCCCTCAAGTTGGTGCATAGATATCACACATGCCCAACTTGATGAGTGAGTCATTAAAGTTTCGACTACATACTGTATGAGTAAGAACATCTGCAAGTTGCTCCTCGGACGTTACACACGGGAGAGAAACCATTTTCCTTTCGAGTTCTCCTTGATAAAATGTCTGTCAACTTCCACGTGCTTAGTCCTATCATGTTGCACTGGGTTGTCTGCTATATCTCTTGCGGACTTGTTATCACAATATAATCTCATAACCTCCTTTGTCTTGAGTCCAAGCTCCCAAAGAAGTTTTCGCAACCACAGGATCTCACACATCCCGTGTGCCATACCTCTGAACTCGGCTTCAGCTGATGATCGTGAGACTACTTTCTGCTTTTTACTACGCCATGTAACTAAATTCCCTCCAACAAAAGTAAAATATCCCGATGTTGATCGCCTATCAGTTATATCACCAGCCCAATCTGCATCAGTAAATCCTTCAATTCTCAGATGTCCGTGTCTCCCATATAATACTCATTTTCCCGGTGCAGACTTCAAATATGCTAAGATATGCATGACTGCGGCCATGTGATCCGTACTTGGTGAGTGCATGAACTGACTCACAACACTTACGGCATAAGCAATATCTGGACGAGTATGAGCCAAATAAATTAGTCTTCCTACAAGTCTCTGATATATGCCCAGATGATGCTTCTCAACAATAGGGGTGTCTACCGGTTTACACCCTAGCATACCAGTTTCCTTCAACAAATCCAATACATATTTACGCTGAGACAAGAAGATACCTCTGGATGAGCGGGCAACTTCAACTCCCAGAAAATATTTTAAGTCTCCCAAGTTCTTCATTTCGAATTCTGCTGCAAGGTTTATTTGCAACCTTGATATTTCATCAGAGTCATCCCCTGTAATAATCATGTCATCTACATAGATAATCAAAGCAGTTACTTTATTCAATCTACGCTTCACAAACAGCGTATGATCGGAATGACACTGACGATATCCATTCTTCTTCATGGCTTGCGTGAACCTGTCAAACCACGCACGAAGAGACTGCTTAAGTCCATAAAGTGACCTATGCAATCGACAAACCCCTGTGTTCCCACCTGCATCATATCCAGGCGGAAAAACCATATAGACTTCTTCCTCCAAATTCCCATGAAGGAAGGCATTCTTCACATCGAACTGTTTTAAGGGCCATTTAAGGTTTGCAGCTAAAGAGATAAGTACACGTACCGTATTCATCTTGGCTACCGGAGAGAATGTCTCCTGATAGTCTACACCATATGTCTGAGTATACCCTTTTGCTACCAACCTTGCTTTGTATCTGTCTATGGACCCGTCAGCCTTGTATTTGATTGTAAACACCCAGCGGCATCTAACCGGCTTCTTCCCATTAGGAAGCTTCACTACTTCCCAGGTTTTATTTTTCTGTAGAGCCATCATTTCTTCATCCATTGCTCTCACCCACCTTGGATCTTTCAGAGCTTCCTCCACTTGAGTTGGAACTTTAATGGACTCTATGTTATTCACCAGAGCCTTGTGTTCAGGTGCAAAATTCATACAGGATACGTAGTTGGCTATTGGATACCTCACTTTTCCTTCCGGAGAAAACCTGTTAGGTGGCACACCTCGATTTTGTCTTGGTGGCAACTCATATGTACTTACAATATTATTTGAATTAGTTGTATAATCATCTAGTGTACTTACCTCAGGCATATTCAGAGAAGATACATTGGACGACATTGTGGAGCTAGAGAGAGAGGGTACACTGCTACTAACTTCACCACTGGGATCGGTAACCCTGAGCTGTTCGTGTTCAATCCTGGTCTCGGCACAATCTAGCCGTTCCTGATTGTCTCCTTCGGCAATAACTACCTGGGTGTTCACTTCGGCAACAACCTGCTGTAGTGCAACAGTAGTGATTTCATTTCTTTCAGCAATCACGGCTTGTGGCATGTCCCCCTCTCCTACATCATGAAAGTCGGGGTGACCACTCATAACTCCCCCTAAATCACACTCCAACCAACCCAGATCACCCACAGTCTCACTCTCCCCCTGGTGATCTGAAGGGGACGGTGAAGAGGAATAAAAATACTCGGATTCAGAAAAGGTAACATCCATAGTCACATACATATGGCGGGTTCCAGGATGATAACATTGATAGCCCTTTTGGTGAGGAGAAAAACCCACAAAGACACACCGAAGAGCACATGGATCAAGCTTACTACGATGTATTTTGTGGATATGAACATACACCACGCAACCAAACACACGAGGCGTGAGAGTGTTGGTGGACACCATGGGGACATGTTTACTGAGCATCTGAAGTGGGGTTTGAAATCCCACAACACGGGATGGCATACGGTTGATGAGATAGATAGCATAAGTGACCGCTTCCGGCCAAAAACGCTGAGGTACAGATGCACCAAGAATCAATGCCCGAGCAATTTCCAAGATATGACGGTTTTTCCTCTCGGCAACCCCATTTTGTTGAGGAGTGTGAGGGCACGTCGTTTCATGGAGAATCCCATGAGTACAAAGAAATTGAGACAACTCAGAATTAATATATTCACCTCCATTATCAGAGCGGAGAACTTTAATACTAGAGGAATATTGTGTCTTGATCATCTGATAGAAATACTGAAACACCAGAGCAACATCACTCTTATGTTTAATCACATATAACTAGGTCATACGGGTGCAATCATCAACAAATGTGACAAACCATTTAATTGCCAGAAGCCACACTTACAGGGGAGGGACCCCAAACATCAGAATGCACAAGATCAAACGGAAATGCACTTTTATTCATACTTGAAGGAAACGAAACACGATGGCTCTTAGCAAGAATACATACTTCACAATGTAAGTCTGATTCATTTATTCCATGAAATAAACTAGGCAACAAGCGCCGTAAATAACCAAAAGAAGCATGGCCTAAACGGCGATGCATCATCCAGACGTCCTTTAATGCACGAGCAGTAGTTCGAACCGCAGCAGCTCTTCCCGGAAACGACATCATCCACATAATACAACCCCTCTCTCTTAGTGCCACGCCCAATGATCTCCTTAGTCTGAATATCCTGAAGCAGACAAAAAAATGGATATATTAATACAACACAGTCCAACTGTTGCGTGACTTGCGGAATAGAGAGTAGGTGATGAGATAAAGATGGAACAAATAAACAGTGATGCAAAGAGAGAGATGGTGTAAGACACACGATGCCTGCTCCATTAACCGAAGCAGTAGTACCATTAGCCATCTCCACACATGTTCTACGGGGCTTGGTCATATACTGAAACAAATTTTTATCATAGGTTATATGATCCGTTGCACCAAAGTCTAGAATCCAACCTGTATGATGAGCAGTGTCGGAGGCTAAGAGAACACGTCATACAGTACCTGTATTTGAAGATGGTTCACCAACAGTCGTACGAGTCAATAATGACTGACTTGGCTCACCAGATTGCACCTCGGCTCCTGTGATATTGCTCGGTGTGGTAGCAGCAAAGGTTGCCCGTCCACTAGGAGAACTATTATTCCCACGCTTTTTTTCCCACAACCGTTTCTTCAACTCCGGAAACCACTCGGGTACTCCATGCTTTGCAAAGCATGTATCTTTGGTATGGCGGGTTTGACCGTAGAAGGTACATTTTAAATTATCTTTGTTTTCCCGGTTAAATGGACGGGACTTCAAAGATGAGTTCGACACACTCCCGGAAGGGGAATTGGCAGGAAACCGTGACACCATAGCAGCTGCAGATCCTCCTCCTTGGCTGCCAACATTACTTCCACCCATCATAGTTGCGTGACGTTGAGCTTCACGCCTTACCATAGAGAACACCTCCTCAACAGACGGAAAAGGCTGAGTTCGTAAGATGTCACTACGAACCTTATCAAAAACATCATCCAAACCTGCCAGGAAGGCATACACACGGTCCAACTGGACCTCATCTCGCAGCGTCTTCAAATCTTGAGCACACTTCATCTTAATCGACCTTCGTTGATCCAACTCCTGCCACACAGATTTTAGATCAACGTAGTACACCCCAACTGGACGTCCTTCCTGACGAAGTCGAAACGACTTAACCTTCAACTCATAGATTTGAGAGATATCAGAACCATCGTAGTATGTTCGAGCAACCTCCTCCTATACTTTTTTGGTAGTACGAAGGTGAATAAAAAAACTCATGATAGCCGGCTCCATGGAGTTAATCAGCTATCCTTTCACAATAGCATTCCCAGTCTCCCATGTCTCAAACTTGATACTGTCTTCACCTGGTTCCTTGATGCTCCCCGACACAAACCCCTTCTTACCACGTCCTGCAATATGCATCTCCAATACTTTGGACCAAAGCGGGTAGTTCGATCCATTAAGCTTCACTGCACTCGGCACTGCCGAGGCATCATTCTGGATTATCACCGAGTTCAGAGGAGCGGAATTATTGGTAGGACCACCACCGAGTCCCGGTTTCTGCCCCGAGCCCCCATCTTCTACGTTCACCATCTTTCTTTATTTCAAAGCACAGCAGCACTAATACAACAAGGACAGAAAGTGCACAGTCCCTGCGAATCACAGCAGCAACAGCACGATGAGATGTTTTCCTACTAGGGTTACGGTACCAGGCTCTTGATACCAAGTAGAAAATATACGACAGGAATAATTCTTGTTATTATTCTCATTAAAAACAGGGATATATACACAACCCTAGTTACACAATCCTAATTACATAAGGAAACAAACTTTACATTCCTAAAGGAAACCTAATACCGTGTGACTCACGCTAACAATTCATTGAGTTGAGATTCAAAGCTTATTCTTCTATTTTTCATATATAAAGCACAAATAAGAAAAAGAAACAAAGGAAAAAAAAAATCAGCGAAAGTAACGATGGAGAGGCTTCATAGAATGTTCATCGCTGAAAAAAAATCAGCGAAAGTGACGATGAAGAGGCTTCATAGAATGTTCACCGCTGATTCACCAAGTTATGTACATAAGCTTTGAAGCTTCTTCGCCGAAAGTATATATTGCTTTTTACATATGCATTCTTTCTTCTGTATATAGTGGAAAGAAGGAACTTTGCATGTCGTTATAAGTAATTGGACAACTACTCATATTGCCAATTTATTTTATGGTAGAACTTCAACTTTCTTCATGGTATCAGAGCAGGTTGATTTTATGTATGAAGTCCAATGGGCACACATGCTCCACATCACCCATTTTTGTTGTCCACATGTTAAACTTGAAATTTTACCATAAGTGAAGGGTGTGTTGAGAATATTAATCTCATATCAATGAAAGAAGTGACCTTACATGTGGGAGTATTTACCCTCAACTTGCATATATTGATTTTGTTTGTTTATCCAATTATCCCCAAAGAAAACTTTTGCCTATCGGCTATGGCCGGATGTTCCTACATATATATGCGTATTTGGCTTTGCACACATCCTTGTCTGCATTTATTTGAGTATGGAAGTACATGTGATGTTGATGTTTAAACTTCTTTTCAGCTCAATTAGAATTGAATAAGTGTGTTTTTGATGTCTAAACAAAATTTTGAGCCTAAAACGTAAAAAACAACGAAGCAAACCCGAGCAACCTCAAACCATCGCCGCCGGTGGAAAGCCACTTGCCCACCAACAAAAACAAACTTCCCCAGCACACCTACGGGATCAAGTTAAACATAGCTCCCAACACAGTATCCCTAAACAAGACCCCAACACTGCCATCAAACACCACAACAGTAGCAACCACAAATCCCACAAATTGAAGGAAGATAGCGGGAAGAAGCAACCCACTAGCAACAACACCTCCAAAAGCCAACCCAACAAAGGAGGTGGTGTGAATACCCGTGTGACTACCCGAGCAAAAATTCTACACACCTTCAGGGGAAACACGATAAATCATGGTAAAGAGAAGTAGGAGCTGAATCAGATTGCAAAAACGATGAAAGATGCAGCCAATTGGGATGAAGAGGGAGTGGATTGGTGAGTAAACTGGGGGCTGGAAGAAAGGGGGAAATGGGAAAAAAAAAACATGGGTAAAAGGGAAAAGAGGTGGAAAGATGGTGGAAGGAAAGGGAAAAAAGGGAATCGGCAAAAAGACAAAACAGAAGCTGAAGGAGAAGAAAGGAAAAGAAAAGAGTGAAAGGAGAAGAAGAGGACTGCCACTGACACTGGCCATAGCTAAGTCAACACTCTCCCTTAAGTTAGTGCATAGAGATCATACATGCACAATTTGACGAGCGAGTCATTAAACACTTTACTACACACTACATGTGTAAGAACTTCAGCAAGTTGCTTGTATGAATTCACAAATGGAATCGACACAATGTTCCTCTCGAAATTCTCCCTTACAAAATGTCTATCAAGTCCACATTCTGTTCTATCAAGTTGTACAATATTATCTATTATTTCCCTTGCAAACTTATTATCATAATATATAATATCACCACTCCCTTTGATTTGAAACCAAGACACCCCAAAAGATTCTATAGCCAAAGGAGCTCATATATTCCTTGTGTCATACCTCAGCTTCCATTGAACCTTGACACCATTTTCTATTGCTTACTAGGCCACGTAATCAAATTACTTCCAACAAACATAAAATACTCAAACGTAGAACGCCTGATAGTAACATTGCCAAGCAATCCGTGTCTTTAAATCCCCCAACTTTTAGGTGTCTTCCATATAGTATTCCTTTATCTCGTGCTGACTTCAAATATGCCATTACAACAACCATATGATCCTCACTAGGTGAGTGCATAAACTGACTGACATCACTTACAACATATGCAATATCAGGATGTGTTTGAGCTAGATAAATTAATCTTCCCACAAGTCATTGATATATACCCTTATCAACCTGAACGTGATCTAGGTAAACACTTTTCCACCATAGAGTACCCACAGGTTTACGTCCTAACATGCTAGTTTCTTTCACCAAATCCAATACATATTTTTGCTGAAATAAGAAGATACCTTTAGTTGAATGGGCAACCTCAACTCCAAGGAAGTACTTCAATTCACCAAAATCTTTCATATATATCAGATTCAGATGAAAGATTTGTTTATAACTTCTGAATCTCTTCATCTCATAATAATCATATCATCCACACAAATAAATAAAGCATTTATTTTATCAAGCCTACGCTTGAGAAACAAAGTGTGATCTGAATGATCTGGTGATTACCGCATTTCTTCATAGCTTGAGTAAACCTGTCAAACCATGCACGGAACGATTACTACATCCATAAGGACATTTACACAATCTGCATACCCTAATATCACCACTCATACTATGACCTGGTGGAAAGACCATATACACTCCATCTTCCAACTTTCCGTGAAGGACGAAATTCTTTACATCAAACTCTTTAAGAGGTAACTCCATAATCCTAGCTAAGGAAATCAAAACACGCTCGTATCGTATTAATTTTTCCTACCTTGACAAGGTTTCTTCACACATTTGAATATACCCTTTGACCACCAACCTTGCTTTGTTTCTATCCATAGATCCATATTTAATTGTAAAAACCCATCGACAACCAACATGTTTCTTTTCTGTGGATAAAGGTACTATCTTCCAAGTTTTATTTTCTGCAACACAGACATTTCTTCATATAGCTTGTATCCACTTAGGATTTTGTAGGGCTTCTTCCATCTTAATTGTTGATGCACTTGAAATACCATCAACCAACTAATACTTCAAATAGAATCATTCAAAAGTCGTTTAGTATAAAAGTAGTCTAATTATATATATTCATCAAACTTGCGGCTATAATATTTTTTGATGCTTCTATCTCATTTGATCCTTTATCTTGATCATAATGCTATTTTAAATCATCATCATTGTCACTCTCTTCATAAAAATTATTGGGGTCATCAAAATGACAATCACGTTTAGAATGCCTAAACAACATAATTTGATTAGAAGGCTAATGAAGCCTATCATTCATTTGAGTTTCTTTAAACAATATAATTTGTGGTAAATAACTGTTTATTGCTCTCTACTTTTCTCCTTGTTTAGTTAAAACCACACTGACAATTGTAGCCACTTTTAAATCAGCATTGTGCCATAGCTTGCACAGTGAATTAAGGCAATTAAATTGCCATAAGTATGAATGAAAAGTTTAGGTAAAAATCTCATTAGCTTGATAATTCATCTCGAAGTTTCAATTTTTTTCATGGTATTACGGAGAAGCACTAGGAAAACCAAAACAAGAAAATCTTGTCATGTACATTAACCTAACCTTGCTTTTGTTCGTTTTACCTTGGAGAGGGAAAAAGACAAGAAGATAAGAATACGAAGGCAAAATTGGAAACATCAGATCTAGCATAGTGCAAAAAGTAGGCCAGTTTTTCGAAGCTTGCTTCCGTTGCTTCAGTTTTTTAATTTTTTTTTTTACCTAAAATTGTTAAAAAAACTGCTTATAAATAGGGATGTGCTATTCAAATACATTATTTTTGTGACATCCTACATCGCTCAGGGGTATGATCTTTAAATGTATATTCTCATCCTTATCTAGCACGAGGCCTTTTGGGAGCTCACTGGCTTCGAGTTCCGTAGGAACTCCGAACTTAAGCGAGCAGGGGGCTAGAACAATCCCATGATGGGTGATCCACTGGGAAAGTTGCTCGTGAGTTCCCAAAAACAAAACCATGAGAGAATGGTAAGCCCAAAGCAGACAATATCGTGCTACGGTGGTGGAGCGGGCCCAGAAAGTGGTCTTGCCCGTGCGAGGATGTGATAATTTTACTTCTCACACACCCCTTGATAATTTATGTTTGTTGATCTTCTTCAATTCATCAGATCCGACGGCCGAAAATTAAAAAGGTGTGTAAGAAGTAAAATAAGATGTGTGAATATCACACCCCTATAAATATTTACAAAACACATTTTAGGTGAGTTTCCAAAAAAAAAAAAAAAAAAAACACGTTTTAGGCCTCAATTTTTATTCATATGCACTTAAAAAAAAAAAAAAAATTCAACTGTACCAACTTTTTTCCGTAAATCTCTACTAATTAATAAAACACTCATTGTCAACCAAAATCCAATGAAATTACCAATTTAACCCTTTAATTAAAACATAATACGAATAAGAAATATGGGGTAGAAATATAATTTACACAACCAAATTTTTTTTTTTTTTTTCAAAGCCTCACCTACATTTAATCATAACATATCTCTAATTAAAAAAAATTTCTCAACCCCACATTTTCTATTATTCTCTTCCTTTCTCCTTCTATTTTAAAAAACAAAAATAAAAAATTATCTCACACACACTGTGCCCATATGCTATATTTAAATAATACGAAGTGAGTCCTCGCTTTTCATATTTCATTTTCCTCCTTTCCTACAAAAAGCATCGTCGGAAGCGAGAAGCGAAACGGAGCGGAATGGGATGCCGTCGTAGGGCAAAACTAATGTTTTTCCGTGACTCTGTTAGACCACATATTATTTCGTACATACTCTTCAAAATCCTTTCTTTTTTAGTTTCAAGTTTGCAAAACCCCTGTCATCTGTTTGTCTCCTGAGAAAATTTGGAGGACACTAAGGCGCAACTGAGACTTTGAGAATCCAAGGTATTATATCTGCTACTTTTACTTTCTTCTTCTTTCGTTTATTATTCACGAAAGCTAAAACATTGTATAATACTCCACTTCGAACTGTAATGTATTATTGTTGGTTTTAGAGATTTTCTTGGGGAAATATTTTAGAAACCAACTTTTGATTTCTGGGTTCGTTCCATTTTTCGTTTATTGACTGCCTTGTGAGTTAAATATATTATTGTTACTATGCTAGTAAATCTGTGGTTTACTGGAATTTTTTTTGGTTTAATTTATGGTGAACATTTTGTTCTTTTCATGTAAATAAATCCCGAAATTCGAAACTGCCCGTTATTGCAAACTTTATGCACGTCATACAGTAAATGAATTTCACTGCTATTTGGTTGAATTTTACTTTTAGGTGTAAGGTAGAATTTTTGTAAAAACCAGCAATAGTATTATACCATACACAAGCTCAAGAGCAACCAAACAAAAATGTGGAGAATAACAAGCTAGAAAGATGAATGAGAACACTCCGATTTTTTGCATAAAAATGGATCTAGTAGAGGGAGGACGAAATACACAGCTCGTGAGCCTTAAATGTTAAAATTGTTCCCGTGTTCTACCTTGCTAATCGATTTTGTGCCTGTATTTTCAATTTGGTCAATTTGATCTCTGTGTTTAATTAATTAGTCAATGCACTCTTTTTCCATCCAATTACTGTTAAAGATCTACAAACATGAAGAATAAGATTAAGAAAATAAAATAAAAACCATAAGAGTTAAAAAGAAAGAAAAAGAAAATAATAATAATTCAACAACAAAATTACAAAACATTTTCAAGAGGAACTCCAAGGGTTTTTTTTTATGTTAAATCAGTACTTTCCTTATGTTTCCTAGTAGAATCAGTAATTAATTTCCATGTTTGAATCAGCACTCCCCCTTTTTCAGGTTTTTAGGTAATTTATTATGTGCACTCTTTCATCACTATGGATTTTTTATGCAACAGTATATTTATACTAATGCCAAATGTGATGGGAAGATAAAGGGAAATTTTATTTGAACCTATACAACCTCTTTCTACATTCAACTTACTCTTTACACCCATATTATTTTTAATTAAAGAATCAATCTCTTTTTAAACCAAAATTTACTACCTAAACTACCCTCACAAACTCAATTCAATACATAAAAATTCATCTTTACACCCTTTTAGAAAGCAAAAGCAAGAGGAGGTCATTGATCACTTCGTGAAGCAAGCCTCATCACTCGATGGCTCCGCCCTCGGCCCCCTCGTCGCAGAAGTCACCTCCCACCCTGCCCGTTTTGCCTTTTCGGAAATTATCGATGTCCCTAATGTTCTTCAGGTTCCTATGTTTCTATTTATTTATTGTGGAAGTTTCATTTTTCTGTGTATATTTGGTGGTGTAGTTTCTGGGTTTGAGCAAAGGATGTATAATCAGGATTTTGTTGCAGCCAAAGACAAAATAAAATTGTTGATTGTTAATGGGTCTTGTTTCATATGCATTTGTTTTTTTACTGTGGAATATGTGCAGCTTGAAGGAACTGAAAATTATGTCTACCTCGATATGCTTCGATTGTATGCACATGGCACATGGAGTGATTACAAGAGTAAGCACGCAAAAATCATTTCGTCTTTTGGTCGAGTTTCTAATAGATGAATTGATCAACAGCATCAATTTGTTGAAAGCTTTATGATTCTTTTGTTTCTTGTGGTGATATTGCTTGTAATTATTGCTTTTACTGATTGAGTTAACATGAAGCTAGAGAGGAAACGAAAAGCAACCGGATTTGATTATTAGGTGATCGTAGGGTTCTATGGCAGCTCTTAGGTATTTAGTCAAAATGAATGTAGGATAAAGATTGTGTGATGGTAGAACTTAATTATTGAGGATGAGTTTATTGATAAATTTTAGTTTTATTCTTAATTTCATCTTATACCTGATGGTAATTATGCATTAAGATAAAATAGACAATTCACATTTAGAATTTAAATTGGGTGTAGAAAGAGGTTAGATAGGTTCAAATAAAATTTCCCGAAGATAAATTAGTTGTGAATTCGTCATTCTCGACATTCAAACTAAGAGGAATACTATTAGACTGTAGTTTTAACTCTTTTTCCACAAGGATTTAGCATATAGCTTCCTTTTCCTGGTCGTAATAGTATTACTGTCCCTTTATCCTATATGCTTTCCTACTTGAATTAGGGTTAACTTGAAGGCTATATAAATGCCTTAGTTTATAAAGAGTACTCTTCTCACGCGTACGGAGAACTGCAGTATCATGACTTGTTCATAAGACAAAGCCAAAACTTTCCCTTAAACCCTTGTGTGTTTTAAACTTTATACGTACGTTTGCATTAGTTCCACATAGTACGCTATGCCTCGACCATGGCGTGACTACTGCAGCTGCGTTCGTGTCATCCTCGCCATCCTCGGTGTAATAGCCTTTTCCTCTTACTCCTTAATCTGGGTATTCGTCCATCCCAGTGAGCCCAAAATCACCATCACTGATGCATCTCTCACACAATTTGATTTCGCTGCCGGCAGAAACAACATTCCAACTACAACCTTGCATCAACTTTACCATTAGAAATTCCAACAAAAGGGCCGGCTTAGACTACCATGGCATCCAAGTCATTGGCAAATGCCGAAACAAGAAGTTTTTTGTTGCGAGTTTTAGTTCGACACCGTTTTACCAAGGCCACAAGAACACCACCATTGTGCCTGTAGTTCTTCAAGGGCAGCAGTGGGTTAAGTTTCGAAAACGTGACGTTTCTAGGTTTAACTCGGAGACTGCATGCGGCTGGTGTTTACAACATTCGTGTAGAGTTTTATCTTCGGATCAGATACAAACGCGTCAGGATATTGAAGAAAATGACGGACTTGACGAAGATCTATTGCAAGCAAGTGAAGGTTCCATTGAGTAGTTATAATGAAACATGTGCAGGTGGTTTCAAATTCAACCCTACCAAGTGCAAGAATGTTCAAGGAAGTGCAGTGGCCGTACTAAATTGGCGGCGGTACCGTGTTCGATGAAAGAAAGATTGTTAGTTAATGAATATAATGTGGCATGCAAACTGAAGGTTCCTGTGAATTCGAACGGAAAGTCTTGTTAACATTTTAGAGTGCCTAGTGCAAATTAAAGGCTTAGTTTCATATGTTTATTTCGTGTTTTTTTTTTTTTTTAATCTCTTAGAGCTTTTGTTCTTTTGCTGTATTATATTATGTATTCTACAGTTTGGGTAACGTTAGGAAGATTAAATTTTTTAAACCAAATGATGTGATTATAGATGATTGGATTATCAATTAAGTGTCAGTTAACTTGCTTATCTCTTATAAGTGACACATAATTTGATTTGCAAATTTGGTCTCTTGGCATTATCCATTCACTAATGGCTGACGGGGCACCACCACCACCACCAAACACACACTCACACAAAATTTTATAATGCACACATCCTTGTCCGCGTTTATTTGAGTATTACAAATTTATAATGCACACATCCTTGTATGCGTTTATTTGAGTATGGAAGTACATGTGTGTTGATGTTTAAACCTCTTTGCAGATCAATTTTTTTGAGCATATTGATATTTTTACACTAAGGAGAGGGGGAGTTCGGCCCATCCAAGAGATTCAAACCTAAGACCTCTCAATTCCAAGTGAAGATGAATACCACTAGACCGTAGTATTGGCTATTGAGTGGCTCCTCTTTGCAGATCAATTAGAATTGAATATGTTTTTGGTTAGTTAAGTGTAATTGCTGATCTAATGTGAACCATTGGATCATAGTCTATGTGCATTGCTTAGATTTAGTTGTGAGTCATAGCTCATGACCATTGTAAGCATCTTATATGGTATTTTATTTGAACGGCTAGATTTGATTATGACGTAAGAGAGAGATGGCTCCCCTCCTTGCAAAGGGAATATTTCTCCCATGCAGTGTGTGAGATATCAATGAATCACCGTCTTCTTCCTTCCTAGAAAATCCAAAGTGAAAATCAATCCATTTTTTCTTCAAGCTCTTCACTAAATGAAATACAAAATCGCATACAAACAGTACTAACAATGTGTGGGAGAGAATCTAGCCAGTGCTGGTTACAGTCGATAATAGAGCAACAAGTTTTTCCTCATTTTCTTTTTATAAAATCAACCTTGTACACTAAACTGACATAAAGTGCGAGGAAGAAGATTCAAATTTGAGTGAAATGGGGAGAATAGCTTTTTGAGCCACTGTGGTTCAACATTCTAAAAATTTAATGTACTTGTAAAACTACTTGTTAATTTTGATTTGTTCCTGGACATGATCATCTCAAGTTCAACATCGATCGACACTGGACATGAGCCAATGTTGTTGTATCATGTACGAAGAAGCAATTGTAGCTGCCAAAAAGTTCATATGTAACTTGCATTTGCTAGCCCTTTGTTGCTGTTTGTTTTTCTTCTTACTTTTGGTACCTGTAATAAAGAGGGTGCTAACTGTCATGTTAAACTTGTTTAGAGGATTTTGAATATGAATTTTTTGGTTCTAATCTTCATTTTGGAAGACTTGCATGAATTCGGTTGTGAGCCAAGTGTTGTTCCCGTCCAATTGTGTATCACAATTGGTTGTGAACCAAAATATACTGAGTCGTGTTCACGACACTGAAAAATCTCCACTAAATTAAAAAGGAAATGCAGAACTTTCGACTACGTGTCATAATCGTGCGCGTAAAACACTACGTGCGTTCAGACTCTCACGGTATCAAACCATTATTTACAATAAACGACACGTCGATGCGCTGGGCTAGTACGGAGTAAGGGAGTAAACTGATTCGTTCGTGATTTTCCTTTCCTAATTTTCCTTACCGCCACATATATAATGGGAAATTCAAATTTCGTAGCAAATTGGGGAACGTGATTGAGAGCGTTTGAGGACGAAGCTTGGTTTTTTCTTCAATCCAATTAGGTACACAATTGTTCAATTCCCAATTTATTTTTTTAATTTTCCTTTTAGGGTTCAAATTAAAAGCAAAAATTATCAAATTCGTTAGTCCAATTTCGACTTTGGTTCCAAGAATTCCCGATAATTCTATTAGCCCTGGCTAGAGCCCAATTCTCAATTCGATTCTGTAGCTTTTATCTCCCTCTATTTTCCGTTGATTTTTGCACTGTGATTAGGTGCTGTACTGCTCTGCATTGTTGAAAAGTTCATTGTTTGATTATATGTGTAGGTGTGAATTTATAGTGTGAGTTGAATTAGGGCATGGAATCGTCGGATGATGAGGCAGAGGCGGTGCCACAATCCGTTTCAAATTACCATTTTGTAGATGACAGCGATGAACCCATCTCATTTCACGTTTTGCCAATTCAGTGGAGTGAGTGTGAGAGGCAAGACGGCAAGAAAATGCAGATATTTGTGCGTGGCACTAACGATAATGGGCTTCAGAAACTGTATAAGCATGTTATCGCGTGGCGGTTTGATCTTTCCAATGTCGATCCTGAGATATCGGTGCTCTCTAAGGAAAATAACTGGCTCAAGCTTCAGAAGCCGAGGAAGAGCTTCGAGGAAGTAATAAGGTCAATCTTGATAACACTGCAGTTCCTTCACTATGTGAGCAGAAATCCTGAGACATCTGCAAAATCTTTGTGGGATCACTTATCTAAAGTTTTCAGGTATCTTTGGATCTTTTAAACATCTCTTCACTTTCGACTTTTTCTTACACCGAAGTTTGACGGATTCCCCCATTTTGCAGCTTGTACAAGGTCAGGCCTTCTCAGAATGACCTGCTGAATCACATTCCTCTAATTAGTGAAGCTGTTAAAAGGGATGATGCGTTAGCAAAGTGCAAGGTTTTGTCTATCTTCTTTTCTTATCATTGTAACTGTACCACGTGATTAGTCATTTTTCCAACAATTCATATCAGTAAATAGTTTCCAGATATTTCAGAGTTCTCTTTTCTACTCTTTTGCCTTCTGTGCAGTGCAAATGAACGTTTAGTCGAAGTCCTAATACTGGAAGCATATCTGGGAAAATTCAACATACGTAGTTTAAGTAGACGCCATCAGTTAGATGCATAGTATGTGGGTCATGCTCTTCAAAGTTCTTGGAGCCATCTTGAGAAAATTCACCAAAATTGTCCTTCACCTGATTTTTGTACTTTAAATGCTCTGCTGCAAGTTTTTCTGTTCTGAATGAACGAACAAGGATTTTTGCCTGAGATAATCTGTGAGATATTTCTCATCAATGTCAAATCACGTCAAGTTGTTTGAACATATAAATTGTATTGCAGTAATAGGTAGAAGTGGCACACTGCATAATCTTTTATTCAGTTGGGGTATTATGGTGGTTATGGTTGGTATTCTTCAATATAGGTTTTCAATCTGGATTTTGGAGCAGGCAAACCAGTACTGTTTCATCCTTCCTCGTTCTTGTTTTAAATGTAAAATTAAAACTTACAGATTTGGGAACCTTTATGTGAACATGTTGAGCTCTAAGTACTACCTGCTTATTCATTAATTGACTATATGAACCTTAGATGGTGAATCAAACCTTCTGTTTTGTGAATTATATTATGATTCAAGCTTTCTCTTTGCTTGCTCTTCTTTCACTTGATTTTAGCTTCATTTTGTTTTCACTCCGTAATATTTTCTGTTCTTATCATTCTGCACAAACTACAAACTGTCCTTATGTTTATGCACGGTTAAATAAAATTGCATACTGTGTTTTGAACAGTTTTTACTCAATTTACTTGAAGAGAAGACCAACAAGAGGAAACTATATGATCAGGTCATCTTCTACTACTTACTTGTTTTCTCTTTCATTAGCTCAATTTTATCCTTTAGCTCTCTAATTTTTAGCTCATTAATTTTTCTTTTAGTTTCATGTTATTGTGTTTGAGCCAGTGTACTCGTTGGATATTCAGGACATTCAAGCTACAACAAAACCAGGATTTATAGTTGATGATGCGGAAGAAGATATGATTGACGCTGAAGACGAGTCCAACGACGATGATAACCTGTTTGATTCTGTTTGTGCTTTTTGTGATGATGGTGGCACTCTATTGCAGTATGCTCTGTTGCTCATACTTATGAAAGCTTTATGATATCAACATTTTTTAAATAACTTGATTTCCTAGAAGTTAGTGCATCAACGTATATATTTTTTGCTCTGCAGTTGTGAAGGGAGATGCCTAAGGTCATTTCACGCAACTGTCAAGGATGGTGAGCATTCTATGTGTGAGACCCTTGGCTTTACCCAGGATGAAGTAGAAGTATGCTCTTCGTATTCACTTTTGATGTGAATCTTTTTCTCTTTCCGTTTGGTGGTTTCTTTTTGTTATTGATATTATGATTATTTTATTTTATGCTCTGAACTTGGCAGGCTATTCAAAAATTCTTCTGCAAGAACTGTCATTATAAACAGCATCAATGCTATGCTTGTGGGAAGTTAGGCTCCTCTGATAAATCTTCAGGGGCTGAGGTATGAATTATTTTCTACATAGCTGGTGTTTACATGCTAGCTTGATTAGTTTAAGAATGTAATTTCAGAACCATGAATTTTTCAGTTTTTCTACATTGTTCGTAATGAAGCAATACTGATGTAGTGTTCTAATTTTGTTTGTGTGGCAACATGATGTATTGTTCTGAATTTAGCTTCTTGGGATCAGTAGTGTTAGGTATACTCGCTCAAAGTCTTCTGCTACGCTCTGCTGATCTCATTCTTTGACTATACTTCTTTTTGTTTCCTTTGTTGTGCTTTTTTATGATGCAATCTTAGGTTATCTTTTCTTCAGTGTGTTTGTAGTTCTTCATCTTTTGAGCGTCATTTCTTGTTGGAATTCCTTTTTTGTTTTTATTTTTATTTTTATAATATGCTTTCTTCCTTCTTGATTTTCATTCTACTCAACATTTTCCATCTGGCCCATCGTTAATTAATGGAATCTCCCTGGTACTGATATGAATTTGAACATGGTCATTTTAGTCAGAGTTCTTTACCCATTTATTTTCCTGGTTAATTTTTTTGTTCTTTCAATGAGAAATGTATTTTGGTAATAGGAAAGGTACACATAGAATGATACTTATCCTTAAATCATCTGGAAGAATGAAAATATGAATAACCTTTGGCAATGCAGGATAATAATGTAAGACTAGCCTTTTGTGAACATATAGAGACACTATTATCATAAACAGAGTGGTACCCCTTAAAACTCTTTGAAGTGGAAACCTAAAGAGAAGTTAAAACATGTAGTTTTATCCCAAATACAGTTTCTTGGAGAAACTTGGCGTTTCTCTGCATCCATGGTACCCCTAAGAATGGTCATCACTCATCACAGATTCACAACGCACCTTTTTATTGTTTGAGCTCTATTACTTTGACCAAGCCCAGTGAGTCAATTTCCAACAATGCAAAGGCAACCGGGTGCAAAACCAACACAAACCAATCATTTCAAATACCACCTGCACATCCAAGAAGCCAATGGTTAAATTGGGGGTTTTAAAGCAATTTAATTTCTTTAGTAAAGGGTCTGGAATTTTTAACGTTTTGTTGTTAATTTTACTGGGGGAGGATTAGTCATATGTTAGATAAGCTTAATTGAGGGATACAAGATAGTGCCCGCTCCACATTATATTTCAATGATCCAAATGGTCTAACTCTTAGGTCCTTCCCTCAAAAAACATCATTGCAATGAAACACCCAAATTGGAAATAGTTTAACCATTCAATTAAATGTTGTCATTTTAGTGTTTTCTTGGAACAGTGACTGTCTTTTTTTTTTTTTTTTTTTTTTTTTTTTTTTTTTTTTTTTTTTTTTAAGTGTGATCTATGAATGAAAGACTGTTCAAATCATTATACTACAATCCAGAGCAGGCTATACAAGGTGTCCCTCTGATAAAATTATTCTAGTGATCCCTCAATAGAAGGGACTCATATACACACATACATACAAATATGCATATATCTATCTATATATATATATATATATATATATATATCATAATCAAAGTATTATACTGCCTTTTCTACCTTTTCCTATTGTTTTCATCAGTCTTATGCTCTTTTCTGCCTTTTTGTATTGTCGTCATCAAAGTATTATTCTTATGTGTGGTTTACACTTAAAAAACATTTTTATCAATTTTGTTAGGTCTTCCCCTGTGTTTCTGCAACCTGTGGTCAATTTTACCATCCACATTGCATTGCAAAACTCATTTATAAAGACGATGGAGTCTCTGCTGAAGAACTTGAGAAAAAAATTGATCTGGGGGAATCTTTTACGTGTCCGATTCATAAATGCTGCATTTGTGAACAAGGAGAGAACAAGAAGGATCCTCAGTTGCAGTTTGCTGTGTGTCGGCGTTGTCCTAAATCCTACCACAGGAAATGCTTGCCAGAGTAATCTTCTTAATTGTTCTTTTTTGTTTTTATTTTTATATGCTCTTAGGAGACCATGCTTTGGTCTTTTTTTTTTTTTTCCTGTGTATAAATGGCTTATGCTTAAATTGCTTGTATCAGGGAGATTGTATTTCAAAAAACAGAGGAAGACGAAGAGGAGGAAGACGAAGGGGAGGAAGACACAGAGGATGAAGGTGCAACAACAAGAGCTTGGGAAGGTCTATTACCTAACCGTGTACTAATATATTGCACGTAAGTATTATTTTTGTGAGCTGATTTTGTTCATTATTTTGTTTGATTTAATTTTTCTGAATGCTTTTTTTCTTTTTCTTTGGATTAGAAAGCATGAGATGATTAAAGACATTGAAACGCCAATAAGGGACCACATAAAATTCCCTGGAGTTAAAGAAAAGAGGACTACTTTTATTCAAAAGAAGACCGATTTTGTAGAGAAAAAGAAAAAACGGACATCAGAATCCCTTCAAGATAGAGAGATATCTGTGACGAATAAGAGAAAGCTTTCTGCCAAAGAATTCTATAGGGGCCAAACTGCTCCTATGATATCTAAAGAGAAGCTGAAGTCATCTTCTACCGCAAAAGTGGGTGGTAGCAGAATTAGTAAAAAACTACCTGCTGGGTTAGATACATCAGGAAAGCTGAAAGTGAATTGTGCTTTGAAAAAGAAAGCTAAGATTTCTGTGGCTGCGGAACAAAATACCTCATTGGGTGATCAGCTATATGCCTGTAGGAAGGAGTCTTTGCAAGTGAAGTCGGGGAAGCAGGGAAAACCTGATGGGGAGCGTGATTTGGCAATATTTAATCCTGCCTCAAAAAAGTTGACCAGCGCACCACCATCTTTAGATCCAGCTACAGAGAGGAGGTAACTTAAGTTGAAATTATTTACCAATTCTGTTCTGTTTATGCTTTATAACTCTTTAAAGCATTTGTTAATAGCATAACATCTTTCATTTAATATATAAGGGAGAATGCCTTGAAGGTGAAAATTCAATACTAAAAGTACACCATTTAACTTAATTTCTAAGACAATTAAATATACTGGGGGTAAAGTGTAAATAACTAACAAGAATTTGAAAAATCAAAGTAAATTAAAATTCTATGATCAAACGCCACGTAGGTTGGGCTAGTGGTTACCCCCCCCCCCCCCCCCCCAACCCACATACCCATCATCTCCTTTTCATTAGTTTTGCGTCGAGTTTTTAAAAAATAACAAAAAACTAAAATTGGATTATGCGTGAGCGTGTTCCTAGGGACTAGTATATTCGAGAGAGTGTGTGTGTATTACTCTCTCTCTCTCTCTCTCTCAACACGTGTGTGCGTGCACACACATATATGATTGGATACTTTACAAGGACTTACCACAGTTGCGGACAAGACAATTGATTTAAGGTTTGAGTCGTTCTTTGATTTCTTGCAATGCAGGTTATTGTCTTTAATGAAAGATGCTGCGTCTTCAATAACTCTGGAAGATGTTATAAGAAAGCACACAGTTCCATCGACTCATCAATCCTCGTCCAAAAATGTTGTGGAAAGGAACATTACAATGGGAAAGGTAGAAGGCTCAATTGAGGTACATCACTGGGAAATTTCAACAGCTATTTTGCACTGCAAAAAAGTGTGGACTTTTGATGATTTCTCTTATCATGTGTTTGATAATGATATCCATGTGTATTTTAGGCTGTTCGAATGGCATTACGGAAACTAGAGGAAGGATGCAGTGCTGAAGATTCAGAGGCTGTTTGTGCTCCTGAGGTTGTTCACCAGATTTACAAGTGGAAGGTGGTTTTCTAGTCCAGTCTCGCTATCCTACAACTTATGATTAGGCAAAGATTATTCATCTTGATATTGTTTTAAGCTTTAGGTTTCCTGCATTGATGTTTGCTGTCTGTGTGCCATGTGTACTAGATTTGCACATCTCAGCTAATTGTCTATTCTTTTAGTTCAGGTTATGCTTGGTTTGTGGTTCGGGTGTGGGGTTGTAAAATAGCCAAGTTAAACCTAGTATCATAGTGCTAAAACGTAATTTGCTGAGTTTTAGCAAGCTTGACTAACTAGGCTCTAAGTTGGGCTTTGAATGTTGGTTTCAGGCATGAGGTTGGCTTGCATTTGTCTAAGCTGAATTTAGAGCGAAATGAGCTTAAAGCATGACTTGACATAATGAGCGAAGGATATGGACCTTGCACCTGAAGCACAAATAAATGAGGCAACCTCAATTCAAAGAGAGGTGTCTTGTGATGAAATCCAAGTTGGACACTATCTTGACTAGTTTGACTTGCATTTTTAATTTAATATCAAGCTGTAGTAATTTTTTTGAGTGGCTTGTTTCTTTACAAGCCAAGCTCAAATGAGCCAATAACATTTAAAAACATGAGCTGTACTGACAACCTTACTAGGTTGGCATATGCTGTTATTCTTCATCCACATTGTTCTAGGGTTAGCAAAGTTAGTCCACACTTTGATAAGGAAGTCATTTGGTACATGCTTATAGGCTCATTCACATATGAATTCTATAAATTATTGTAGCTAAGTTTGTGACATGTTACATTTTCAAATGTGTAATGGCGAGCGTTTTGTGCATCCCTGTGCCTGAACTCTATATTAAGAGCTATATTTGTAGCATCTCTCTTTCTCTCTCTCTCTCTCTCTCTCTCTCTCTCTCTCTCTCTCTCTCTCTCTCTCTCTCTCTGATCTTAATTTTTCTTTGTTTCCTATTTTCTCTTTGTTTCCTATTTTCTCTTTCTTTTTGTGGTTGAGTTTGTTGTGTGATTTTATTTGTACGTAATGTGTATTAAAGGTTCACCAGATAACTGTTGTGTTTTCTAGTTTCCCATTAATTTATTGATTCATTTTCATGCAGGACAAGCTGAGAGTATATCTTGCACCTTTCATGCATGGAATGCGCTACACGTCCTTTGGTCGTCATTTTACAAAGGTGGACAAATTAAAAGAGGTAATTTGGTTGTGTTCAAGTTTTTTACATTTCAAAGTTATGATGCACTCTTTTGCTAACTTATTACTGCTTATACTTTCTTCTCAGCTTGGGTTGTAATGAATTATTTATTTAGAGGAAACTTGCGTTTATGAAGATGTCCAACCCACACATGTTTGGTGTGGTTGCTTATGCTTAAGCTCATCTTGACAATGAAAAATTCATGGTTGTGTTATGCTTCCTCCAGTTTTAAAGATAATGAGATCCCACATGACTTTTGGATTTCTTTAATTTGTTTTCTGTTGAGAAGGAAAACTTTATCAGTAGACAAAGTCAAGAAGTTGCAAAATAATCTCCAGTATCGGACAATAGGTTCACCAGTTAGACAAAAGAGCAAAAATATCTAAGCTTCGAAATTCTAGTGTGACTTGCCACCAAATCACCCAAAAATTCACACAGTGCTGCGGACTTTTGGTTTACTCGTGCTTTCACATATCATTTTGTGAATTAAACTCTGTTGGTAACTTGGTATATACTATATGGTTATTCAATTTTGATTTACTCTCACATAGGTTTACCTCTTATTTATCTGGTCTGCAACTTGAGCCGTTGAGCATGTATTATGAACTTAATGAAACCTTGAAGAATTTTAAAAGCTTGAGTTTAATATGCAGATTGCTGACAGGCTCCATTGGTATGCAAAAGATGGAGATACGGTATGGATCTATATGCTTTTATCTGTGAGATAATTTTAGTACATAGGTGTATGTCTTTTGGATGTTTCTTGTTATGCAGTTGATGACTCTTGTTTGTCTTTCTATATGAGTAATTTTTTGTTTGCACAATTGGACTTTTACCTGAACGCTTTATTTTACTGTTCACGTAAGGGCCAACTGAAGTATAAATCTTATACTATGTTCGGCATCTGAGTTTGTGACGACATGGATTATGACAATGGCACAAACTGTGGCAAGCTTGCAGCATTATTCGTATCAACATAGAGTTCTTTCAGAAACTACTTCTAGGACCTGACATCTTTACAATAGCAGAAGCATCAAAATTTATTGTCAAAGGAGAAAAACTGCAGCAGATGAATGGTTTACCTGATGACAAACCCTAACAGGGTTCAATTATAGTACAGCTGTAATGTCAATAAGGAACTGTATAACAATGAAACTAAAGAACAGTGCTGCACTTATTAGAGAAAGGTTTTTCGAAATGGGATGATCTAGTGTACTTCTGAGGACTATTCCTTGGCTGTGCTCGGAGATGTTTCTGTTCAGCTTTTTTGCGTTTCTGTTAGTTGAAAGTTTCTACTTAGGCTGCTTTTAGATGCATTTTATTTAGTGGACTACCTGGTCTAAAGTATTTGTATCTGATCAATAAAATTGTTTTCTCATAAAACAAATGTTGAATCATAGCTGTTCTTTTTCTGCAAAACTGCAACAGAAGCATCTAGTACCCAAAAAGTTATCATGATGATCTTTATGAACTTTTGTTTGACTTTACACAATTGAACTTGCAATAAGTATATTCACTGCAGAAGTCATAAGCCAGTTAATTGTTGGATGACTGTCTACTTGTTCTCAAAGTGCATATTATATGATAAGAAAGAGAACTGATGTGGTTTTGATTCCTTACTGAATGTGAAATTAATGTTGGATCATGAGCTTAGGTTGTTATGTAGGATTAGCCTGGGTTTCTTTATTATTACGTAGGCTTTTTTGCTAAAATGGTCCCCGAGATTGGCATAACTCCTCACTTTAGTCCCCGACAATGAAAATCGATAAAAGTGGTCCCTGAGTTTGTCCACTGTGAATCATTTTGGTCATTCCATGAAAAATCTGTCCATGTCCTTGTTAAGGGGTTGGTTTGACAAAAATACCCTTACAAAGGTGGTCATGTGGTCTTTCACATGACAATTTAACAAGGATATTGACGGATTTTTCACGGAATGACCAAAATGATTTATGGTGGACAAACCAAGGACCACTTCTATCGATTTTCATTGTCAGGGACCAAAGTGAGGAGTTATGTATGCCAATCTCATCCTTTTGGCGAAAAAGACTTATTACATATGTATATATATATTTATATATTTTATTTTTTTTCAATGTTGATTACCTCGACATCAAAATAATGTTGATTGGGTAGTACCTGATTACTTTTTGTTCCAATGTACAGATAGTGGACTTCTGTTGTGGTGCCAATGATTTCAGCATTGTAATGAAGAAGAAACTTGAAGAGACGGGGAAGAATTGCTTTTATAAAAACTATGACTTTATTCAACCGAAGGTAATAGTCATTCATATAAGTCTTTAATGTTGGTCAATCCGCATCATTCATATTATCTGTGACACATGCAAACATGGTTGCATTGTTCACCACAGATGAACGTGGGATATGATGTAAGGTAGAAACTAGAACGGTTTTTGCATCATTAGAAGTTATTCACTAGCTGTTTATGATGGGTCTGAACCACTTAGTAGAAATATACACACCCAATGTAGCTTTATAGTCTATCCCTGAAATTTCAGTTGATGGGATTTCAGAGTAAGTGAGATTATGGGACACGCTCCATATAATGAACAACTAACAAATGTACCCGGAAAAAGAAAAAATGGATGAACTACTTTTTCTTTATCAGATGCATTTTCAGCCATTAAATGATAAAGTTTGAAGAGTTCGGAGTAGCTATTCATTATATTTTTGCACTTCACTTCTGATGGAAAACGTAATAAGGGATGAGGATGTGGTCAAACATGTAGTTGGATGATAATAGCCTATAGGATATATACGTTGGGATTCCTCCATAATACCATTTGGCAATATGGGGAGTTGCCTAATTAGTTATAAGCACATGCAAGGTCCCTTCTTTCCATGACTTGGGATTAATATTCTCAACCATCCCCTCACGTTTGGCAAATTTTCAAGCCTAACACGTGGACAACACAAATTAGTGACGTGGAGCATGTGTGGCCGTTGGGCTTCACACATGGGACAACCGGCTCTGATACCATGAAGAAAGTTGTGGTTCCACCATAAAACCAATTGGCAATGCGGGGAGTAATTACTCATAAGCGCATGCAATGTCCCTTCTTTCCCTGACATGGGATTAATACTCTCAACAGTATGCAAGGAACATTGTGCTTCCACTGTGAAGACCTATTGTATTTCAGATTTGGCTTTTTTGAGGTTTATACTTACAATGGAATGCAATTTAGACAACCAGCACTGGGAGTTATATTGCTCGCTCTTGATTCTTTTCATCCTCATTTTTAAGTAAAAAACGTATTGCGACCAATTTTGTCTCTTAAGATTGTTTTCATTTCTTTCTCATTCCCTATGTCGGGTATAAGGCTGTTAAGTGTGCATTTTACTGGCTTAAAACATCAAAACTGGGAAACTGATTATTTTGTGTGTATTTTCATTTGGCAGAATGATTTCTGTTTTGAGAAGAGAGATTGGATGAAAGTAAAACCAAAGGAATTACCGAAAGGGTCACAATTGGTAGGAAACTGGTGGTTGTTTTTATTTCATCATGACATTTGAATTTTAGAACCTTTGTGTTAATTGTTTCAGTCTCCACAACTTTTCTACTTGAGCAGATCATGGGGTTAAACCCTCCTTTTGGAGTTAAAGCAGCTTTGGCAAACAAGTTCATCGACAAGGCTCTTGAGTTCAAACCAAAGCTCCTTATTCTTATTGTTCCACCAGAAACTCAAAGGTAGCTGCTTGCCGTTGTTCATCTCTCTTTCTTAAACACAAAGGCATACATAAATGTGGCCATGCCTTTGAGTTGGACTTCAGTTTGCATATAGTTTCTTACATTTGTGTCTTTCATCAGGTTAAATGAAAAGAAATCGGCTTATGATTTGATCTGGGAGGATACCCAGTTTCTGTCAGGAAAGGTATGTGTTTATCCAAATGGCTGAATCTTAGTATCTGTTTTGAAATTTTGGAATGTGAATTTATTGGTGACTTGTCTCCATTCAGTCTTTTTATCTCCCCGGATCTGTTGATGCGAATGACAAACAATTGGATCAATGGAATGTAATGCCGCCACCACTCTATATCTGGAGTCGTCCTGATTGGTCTGCTGACATCAAGGCTATAGCCCAAGAGCATGGTCACATCACTGCATCACAAGGGTATACAAAAGATCATTCCGACTCTTTAAATAATGGTCGGTCAATAGGTAATAATGATCATTATGGTGAAGCGCCTATGCTGATTGATGATGGCATAAAACCCGAGAGTCCTGGGGATGGGAACAACATCATTGATGAGATATGCAAGGAAATTCTGCCACGCATTCAGCCTGCTGAAAAAGGAGATCAGCATTCTGAGCCTGGCAACTCTGGTTCAAGCATGCAGTTCGGAACTACTTATGGTGGGACAAAGTTCAACATTGCTGATGACACAGGTAGAAGGAGATTCTCCATGAGCAGTGATGAGCCTTACTCGAGTCTGACTCATGGATGGTCTACCGGTCCCAATTCTGGTTATAGGGCTACAAACTCGGAGGAACTGTTTGTGGGGCACACGAGAGAGAGATTGGATAGCCTTGGTTGTAGGCCATATTTGAATGAGGCAGAAGATGCATTTACGAGGGAGTCTGACGTATGTTCTCAGATTCACCTCTATGGTCAGCAAGATTTTGATTCTTCAATAAGTAATTATTTGGTGGGTCAGGATTCTGTGAGTGGACAGATTGGATCGTATTCATCTACTGACAGCCATAGTCATCCTGGTCCAGCAGCTGAGTTATCGCACAGAATGAACACATCAGTCATGCAGCGGTATGCACCTCGGTTGGATGAATTGAACCACACGAGGATGGGCCGCTTAGGATCTGAACCTGCTTTAGGATATCAACCGCACATGTCCAGTAGCGACGGCACTTAGGATCCCAGGGCACCCCGGCCTGGTCAACATGGTGGCTCCATGGGTTTTGCTCCCGGTCCTCACCAAAGCTATTCGAACCAAAATTCAGCAGGTTGGCTGCATGAGTAAAACAGGTACAACGTGATAAGTAGGTTCTCTTTTTTGTACATAAGAGTAGTAAATGCTGGTGTATTAAATACAAGTGTTTTGGCAACATTGTACTCATGCCACTTTATTATTTTAGTTGCATCTCTAACGGAAACTTATGATATTTTATTTCTTACTTTGGCTAAATGAGTGAGTTTGCCTTGTTACCCAAGATATATTCCCATGAGACGCTCATATGGGTTATATATCTCTGGTTACAATCGAGATAGCCACGTAGGCAGGAGAGTTTGTATCTAGTTTTTGTCTTGTTGCCCAGATCAAGATGCATGATTTTTTTTTTTTTTCCTTCCCAAATTACTTAAATCCTTTTGGTCGGTACACTCATTGGTCACGGTTGTTTGTTACTGATTCACTGATGGGAAGAAGAATTGAAAAATAAATTTGAAACGGCAAATAGCGCTATAATATAAAATAGACTCGTCGTTGGGTTAAATCTTTCGTTGTTGGTTAATCTTGGATATTCCATTTCTATCTCACCAAGTGAGAAATTTTTTAGTTAGGTCAATTTCAGAGATTATTTACGGTAAAAATGTGTTTCTATATAACAATTTCTTTTCTTTTTTTATTTTTTATTTTTTGGGGTCGAATGTCTTTGTTATTACTTTTTTTAAGTATTTCATTTTCCAACATTCATGGTAACCTAAAGACGACAATTGTATACTTGAAAGCTAAACCTAAGGATCTCAACAATTTGTCGAAACATATGATATAAAGCTAACAACATTCATAGTGATGGACCCCCAATACAATAAAACATTGTTATTAATAAATAGATAATACTTGGCTCCTCATATGTAATAGTCAAAATACACGGGAATATAGCTCCGTCGCAACACCGCCCTGTAGCTTCAATACAGTAATACTAATAGTTAATATGAACGTGTGTGATCAAACGTCTTGGTAGATGTACCAGTAAATAATAAAACAATGTTATTAATAAACTGATAATACTTGGCTTCTCATATGTAAAGATTCATTCCTCTTCACAGGAATAACAAAAATACTCGCTGACCGAAACCGGCCCCGTATGGTCGTTTAGAAGTTTTAAAATATTAATAATATATTATTCATGAGGATCTTAACAAGTTGCATTTGTTACCCAGGAAGGATCAATCTGAATCAAAATTTAGAATTCAAATTTAATGGTTTACCGTCTCGTTTTAGTTCTCCCATCTCTCTGGATCTGCTGATGCGAATGGGAAACAAATGGGTGAATGGATGAGGCCACCTCCACTCTATCTATGGAGTCATCCTTCCTGATTGGTCTGCCGAGCACAGGGCAATAGCTCAAGAGAATGGTCACATTTCTGCGTCACAAGCGACTGTGAATGAAGCAAGCACATTGTTCTGACTCTCAAATTCACGATCATTGCCGTGACGCCCCAATGCTGATGGATGATGATTGGCAGATTGTGCCAGTGTTATCTCAACTAGTACCGACTCTGTTTTCTCAACCAGTAGCGGTTCGGTTATATCCCTATAAATCGTGTCTGAACTATATGCTCCACTCCAGGATGGCTAAATAAGTTAAAACTTTGTGCACCGAGCCTTGTAGGTTTGAGTACCTTTGTAGGATCTAGGACGGCTGATGGATATAAACGACCCCTTCGGTGTGTTTTCTGCATTCCCCGGACCTTTTCTTCATGCCCGCCGTGTTGTGTTCATGTTTTTGGTCAGTGAGGAACTTCAAGCTTCTTCCCATGCATCTATAAAACACCAACTGAATGAGTGAAAATCTAGTTCTAAATCTAATTACCATTTTTCTCGTAGATATATTCTCGGTTGGAACTACGATTTTTGTAATAGGTTTCGGTTTTCATCTTCTGTTTGGTTACACAGTCCATACAGGATGAATTAGAACTTGGGACCTCGAGTGCTAGGAAGAAGAGTACTGCCTTGACCAACTTAGGGCTGATTTGGTACTGAGGTGATTATGAAAAAAGCTGGGAGCTGTTTTTGTGTTCGGTAAACATTCAGCTTCAGTTTTTTTTCACAGTTTTGGATGAAAAAAAGCCAAAAACAAGAAGCTGCAAAACCTAGCTTTGAAAAACTGACTTTTTTTCACATCTGTTTTACATAAAAGTTTACCAAACACTGTAATACTATTTTTTTTTCAAAAGCACTTTTACAAAAAGGTTTACCAAACACTCTGCTGCTTTATTTCACAACTGCTTATTCTCATATCACAGCAGAAACAGTTTTTTTTTCAAAGCACAGTTAGAGACCTGAACCCACGAAATACATACAATTCAGTTCCAACAACCCACAAACTAGCAAGGGCAGTAAATACAAGCACAGGGCCAATGTGTGGTGCAAATAAGGCCGACTAACAAGGCTTAACATAATCCCCAAACTCAAACACAGCTTGAATACTCCTCCTTTCCCTATATCTTTGTAGAGAGAGGATCCAAATCTAGAGAGAGAAAGAGACCACACCAAACCAGAAATGGAGGATGAAATCTACAACTTCATCAAGGTATGTTTCCTAGCCAACATATCTCTGTGTTATTGTTTCTACATATCATCCAGAATCCCAAAGGGCATCCTCAGGCTCATCTCTCTCCTCCCCATCCTCTACCTCTTCATCCTCCTCCCCTTAAACCTCCATTCCTTCCACCTTGGTGCGCCCACCATCTTCTTACTCGTCTGGCTTGCCACCTTCAAGCTCCTCCTCTTCTCCTTTGATCATGGCCCTCTATCTTCTCCACCCCCACTAACCCTCTTCCAATTTATCTCCCTAGCTATCCTCCCAATCAAAATCAAGCAAAACCCAACTCAAAAATCACCGCCGAATCAAAACCCAGATCACAAAATCCCCCCAAACCCCACAAAATCTGAGAACCCAAGTTACCCGATTGGTAAAATGTCAATTCTGTTTGCTGTAAAAGCCTTGCTTTTGGCTTTAGTCGTCGGATCATATCACTATAGGCAACATTTACACCCGTATGTTACATTGGCCTTGTGCTGCTGCCACCTGTACCTGGGGCTAGAAATTTTGCTACCCCTGCTTGCGACCCCGGCTCAAGCCGTTTTTGGATTTGAGCTCGAGCCGCATTCCAACGAGCCTTACCTTTCCACTTCGCTTCAAGACTTTTGGGGCCGTAGATGGAACCTCATGGTCACAAAGATTTTACGACCCACTACGTACTACCCCATACGCAATGTTTTCACGCGTGTAGTCGGGCCTCAATTGGCCCGATTTTTCGCTATGATGTCCACTTTTGCAGTCTCGGGTCTAATGCACGAGGTGATTTATTACTATCTGGCACGTGTGCCTCCGACATGGGAAGTGACATGGTTCTTTGTGCTGCATGGGGCGTGTGTGGCAATCGAGGTGGAGGTCAAGAAGGCAGCGGCCGACAGGTGTCGGTTAAAACCGGTGATTTCGGGGCCGTTGACGTTGTTGTTCTTGGCTGTGACGGCCAATTGGCTCTTCTTCCCACAGCTGCTCAGAAATGGCGTGGATGTGAAAGCTTTAAATGAGTATTCAGCTATGGTGGCTTTTGTCAAGTCCCACCTGCCCTTAAACTTTTATTGGTGGAAAAGTTAGTTGATACACGAATAATTTGTAGGTTACTTTGATGAAAAGACCTATTGCTTCAACTTATTTGTTTTTTTTAACGAAAGTACGATCATAAATCTTCTCTCTTTTAATTTGTCCCAAGAGATATGAATTCAGAAGTTTCTTTGTGAAAGCAAGTTAAAGTGTACGAAATGACGCTATAAATCTATTACTGTATACAACAATCGCTTCATAGTTTCTAGCCAAGCTCATATTGGCGGACAAGTTTGTTGTTTTATTTATATTCGGCTGTGAACCTTGTGATTAATTATAATTAAATGAATATGGTGTTTGAACTAATGACCGTCTGAAAGTATAGTCACCCGATTCACCCAAGATGCATATACGTTGCACATTGCAACATAAACTCTTCCAACCGAGGCCCATAAAAGGAGCACAAGGACCAAGGGAATGGAGACAGAAATCATTGAGAGAGAGAGAGAGAGAGAGAGAGAGAGAGAGAGAGAGAGAGTTGAAACGCTGATGAAAAATAAGAATGGAAGTCTTCTTCCAAGTCAAAATTCGACGACGAATTGTAGTTGGTTCTCTTTTATGGACATTTCATTTTATGCAATGAAGTCTTCTCTCTTTATTATTTTACAAAAAACGATAGATGATATTTCATTCATCAAAATACAAACAAGTATAGTTGTGTCAATTGAGTACATGAGCTTGAGTGACCAACAAATTGAACTAGAGTGAATTTACACATTTAATTACGAGAACCTTTATACGACTACCACAAACACATATACATGTCACCAGTATAATTCTGTCGCAAAATAACGATAGATGCAACGTATCTTTACCGGCAACCACACGGTGATTGTTAACGAACGAGACCACATAAAATCATCGTTGGAAGACAAGACCACATAACTCATCGCCCAATGATAACGACAACATACATCCATCGTAGAAGCGCGACCACGATACGACAACTATGCTCCTCTGAGAAGGGAATCATTGGCATCTAAGTGAAGGATAAAGACATTTTATCCAACGCCATATATAGCTTCACTGCACTACTTAGATCCAAAGTTTCTATGAGTCACCAAATCAAGTCAAACTGTCACACAAGCTGGCGAGCCACCATCTCTGAGCGTAGAAGGCGGCAAAGCCACCAAATCTGAACGCCCAAAGCGGCAGAGCTGCCAGATCTTGGCACATAAGGCGGTATAACCACATAATCGGCCAATGAGAGCATCATCACTATAGAATCACGCAAAGGAAAATGGATCCAACCCTCAAGCAGCCACAAATCCAACTTTTAATCTCACTCTTTGACACTACCTGACCCGGAATGTCTACTTGGATTCCGAATCAAGCTGTGCTGGCTGACACCAGGAAGGTGACGAAGCCATAAAGTGTAGTGATGTAGAAAATGTGAGTAAATTTAAACCTAAAAGTGACTAAATAGAAGAGTGCACATGTGAGTGAGAATGAACCTATTTCACACGTGATGTCCGAGTATAAATAAAGTACAGTAAAAGTAGGATAAGATTTATACCATCAAAGGTATTCTCCTACACCCACATTTGACAAGAATACTTATCGACACGAAAGTTCTGCTACTAAAACCTGGAAGGGTGAAAAACAAGGATGAGTGGGCCTAAAAATAAAAATTTGTAAAACCTTTTCGACAAAATGTAATAACCCCTCGCCGTAAAACAAGTATAGTTTCCAAATATAACATACTACGTATTGTATGAAAATACTTACCATAGCCAGCAATACTTCACAATAATTCATGAATAAACACATAACTTCCAGTAATCACAATATCTCACATAAATGAACATACCATATTGAGTGCTTATTGACATATGCTGACACACGAGTTCATGCAGAGATATTCTGACATGAACAAGACTAGGTGTAATAATGGTTTACGATCTAGTACTACAATCATGTGAAGATTGGCACTATGCACATCACATACAAGTCCTAATTGTCTATAGCAAATTAGGACAGGACTAGCACCTACAATGGATCCAAAGTGAGTGTACGGTGCGATGTGAAAATACACATGAAGCCTAGCTTAGGCCCAGACGAGTACAAACACCAGCGTAGTATATGATGAGCAGATAACGTAAATAAAGTCATGTCACAATGATTCGATAATTCTAGTCAACCTAATACTATTCATAGCCGTAAATCTAATTAAGGAATCCCGTAAGATTTATAATGATTTCCTAATTCTCATCATTATGACATTTCTTATAAACGTTAATTTAATTACGGCATCACATAGAAAATTCGTTATTAGATGTATGTATGGAAACTAAACAAAATTGACCAAAAAAAAAAAGGAAACTAAACAAATATATATAGTATATAAAAGAAAAGACCCCCTCACAAAGTCGTAGCCGTTCGAACTAGGAAAGCCGGAGTCTTTGATAGTAATCCAACCTAAGCATAGTATTGGGAACCATTAGTAAAACTCAACCAAAACAATTAAATTTGGAAAAACGGAGTGCGGAATTGGAATCAGGGCGTCAAAATATGCTAAAAAGGGTCCCTAGCAAATTTTGTAAAAAGTCAATGGGAAAGTCAACGGTCAACCAAAAAGTCAACCAAGACATCGAGTCGGTCAACTATGTTAAAACTTCAGAATTTCACTAAACGGATGCTGAAAACAAACTTAGGGCATCAAAATTAGGCTAGGAGGGTTTCTGGGAAAATTTCAAAAAAGTTAACGCAATGACTATTCTAGAGAATAGTCCAAGAATAATCCAAGAATATTCCGGATCCATTTCAAAAATGGGCCGGGTCGAATCCCGAGTTCGAATCGGATTAGGTTTAGGCTTCAGTTCTTTTTAGCAAGGTGGGTTGACCCGTTTGGAAATGCGGTCGCACAGCACTCACCGGACACAACAACGAGAAAGCTAGAATTGGGCAAGAAATCCAAGAGCTCGGATCAAGCTTGAATAAGGTTCTAAAAAATGCTAGCCGCTAGTCGGGCGGTGGGCTAGCGCCTAGCACCTAGGTGGCTAGGCGGGGTCTAGGTGGGCGCCTAGGGGGCCTAGGCGGATTTAGGTAAATTTCTTCTATATTTTGTAAATAAATGCATATTGACATTTACAAAAAAAAAAAAAAAAAAAAAAAAAAAAAAAAAAAAATCTTGTATATCTTGGAATAAATATATTATATACCATATAAATTAGTTAAATTTATTTTATAGTAGATGATTAAATATTGAGGAATACGTTATTTAAAAAAAATACATATCTAAACATAAGAGTATAATATAAGCTGATCTTATTTTGATCATAAAAAGAAAAATAATATAATGCAAGAGTGTAATATGGTGTTGTTTTAAAAAGAACAAATAATAAAATATTATCTAAATATTTTATATAATTTATTTATTAGGGATAGTGGGTAATTATTGTTTACCTCTTTATTTTGTGATAAGGCAGAGGCTAAGCATCTTTTCAGAGTCAGACTTTTCCACTATCCCTGCCCGTTCTATCTCTCCGCTCCATCTTCTTCTTCTTCATCTTTTCAGACTTTCTCCTTTACCTCATCTTATTCGTTTCTATCCTTCCATTTTCTTCTTTCCTGAAAACCCACAAATCAAACATCGAAAATATCTCCCTCTATCCCTTCATTTCTTCACTGCACATCTCCCTCTATCCACCACCACACTTCTCCGTTTTCATGCACAAAAGTCTGGGGTTTGCAATAGTGGTCAAATCTGAGATGCAGCACGACGAGGGACATCTAGATGTTCTGGGTTTGCAGTTTGCACAGACACAGAGCAAAGAGACGAGGAATTGCCTACCATGCCGTCTAGCACCGCCTAACACTGCCTAGTGCCGCCTAACACCACCTAGCATTGCCTAGTGCCGCCTAGCACCGCCTAGTCGGCTGCCTAAACCCTCTCCGTTTTATTGAACAGTTTGCCCAAAATCGCCACGGAAGCTCAGCGCCCAACGCCTAGGCGGCTGCCTAGGCCAATTTTTAGAACATTGAGCTTGAAACACAACCAAACTCAACAATTTATATATGGATTTGAAGCTCGGAGAGAGAAGAAGAATTTTATACCAAAAATCAAGTTTAGCAGTGGTCGAGATTGGCCAGAAAAAGCCTGCAAAGCTCAATGTTTTTCGCCGGAAAATCTAGGAAGTCTTCCCCGCAACGTTTATGTACCAAAACCCTTAGGAAAGCTAGAAACATATACTAAAACATGATCCAAGAATTTTAGGTTGTCTTCAAAGCTTATCCTCGTTTGAAATTTGAGAACTCGCTGGAAAACATGACGGAGAGTTAGAGAAAGAGAGTCTTGAAGGTTAGGAGAAGAGGCCACGTGGAAGAGAGGGAGAGGTGAGTTTGAAGTCGGTGTAGGCTCCACGGGCTAGAAAATTAGTAAAAATTAAAAATTTCCTATCATAAAACATTAAAATAATAATATAATAATCATGAAAAATATATAAAATATAAAATACACTACTACAAAAGGGCCATATAGTGTCAGTAGGTGGTGTCGGTTTAATACAATATAGTGGCGGACAAGACAGTTGCGACACTAACTAAACATGACGTCGGATTTACTGTCGCTTATAAGCGTCATAAAATGTCTATGTCACTTTTAAACCGACATAAACATTTAATGTCGCTTATAACCGACATATGTTTTAATAATTTTTAAATACTGGCATCACTTTAAACAAAACAGTGTCGCTTTTAAGCGACACAAAGTATGGGTGTCGCTTTTAAGTGACATAAAGTATTGTTTTTAAATATTGTAAAGCCTGTGTCGGTTTTGAGCAACATAGTTTTTAGTTTTTTTTAAATATTTTGAAACCTGGTGTCGGTTGTAAGCGACAAATTGATGGTTTTTATGTACCCTCCCCCATGTTTTCTTCTTCATCTCTTGCATTTTTCTTATTCGTTCTTCCAATTTTTCTTTTTAGTTTTTTTTTTTAAATAACCGTTAAATCGTGATCTCTGAATGTTTGTTTTTTGCAATTTTTGGCGTATGCGATCTCGAAGTATATACAAACATATTTGACAGTTCGATTGTTGAAACTAGTTTAGTAGAATGCGTTTCCCATCAAAACAATAGATTAACTAACACTTGAGTGTTTATTCGTACTTTCATTAAGTATAACATAAGATTTTGTGGTATCCACTAATGTAAATATTTTAAATTGAAGATCGAGTTCATTCATTGTATTCATATAGGGTCAAGAAGTGCAGCTATAAAAAAATCATCAAAATCGGAGTTAAAATTACTGTTAAATTGTGATTTTTCGTTGATAACTGTCGAAAAGTTTTGTCTCGTTACTTGATCTTTGAATGTTTGTTTTTTTGCAATTTTTGGCGTATGCGATCTTGAAGCATATATAAACAAGTTTGACGGTTGGATCATTGAAATTAGTTTTGTAGAATGTGTATCCCATCAAAACGATAGATTCACTAACACTTAGAATTTATTTATACTTTCATTAAGTATAACATAAGATTTTGTGGTATCCACTAGTGTAAATATTTTAAATTGAAGATCGAATTCATTTATTGTGTTCATATACGGTCAAGGAGTGTAGCTGTAAAAAATCATCTAATTCGGAGTTAAAATAACCGTTAAATAGTGATTTTTCGTTTATAACCGTCGAAAAGTTTTGTCCCGTTACTTGATCTCTGAATGTTTGTTTTTTGCCATTTTTAGCGTATGTGATGTGGAAGCATATATAAACAAGTTTGATGGTTGGATCGTTGAAATTAGTTTCATAGAATGCGTATCCTATCAAAACGATAGATTCACTAACACTTATAATTTATTTATACTTTCATTAAATATAACATAAAATTTTGTGGTATCCACTAGTGTAAATATTTTAAATTGAAGATCGAATTCATTCATTGTATTCATATAGGGTTAAGGAGTGTAGCTGTAAAAAATCATCAAAATTGGAGTTAAAATAACCGTTAAATCGTGATTTTTCGTTTATAACCGTCGAAAAGTTTTGTCCCCTTGCTTGATCTCTGAATGTTTGTTTTTTGCCATTTTTGGCGTATGCGATCTCGAAGCATATACAAACAAGTTTGTCGGTTGGATCGTTGAAGTTAGTTTTGTAATATGCGTATCCCATCAAAATGATAGATTCACTAACACTTAGAGTTTATTTATACTTTTGTTAAGTATAACATAAGAGTTTGTGGTATCCACTAGTGTAAATATTTTAAATTGAAGATCGAATTCATTCATTGTATTCATATAGGATCAAGGAGTGTAGCTATAAAAAATAATCAAAATTGGAGTTAAAATAACCGTTAAATCGTGATTTTTTGTTTATAACCGTCGAAAAGTTTTGTCCTGTTACTTGATCTCTGAATGTTTGTTTTTTGCGATTTTTGGAGAATACGATCTCGAAGCATATATAAATAATTTTGACGGTTGGATCGTAGAAATTAGTTTCGAAGGATGCGTATCCCATCAAAACGATAGATTCACTAACACTTAGAGTTTATTTATACTTTCATTAAGTATAACATAAGATTTTGTGGTATCCACTTCTGTAAATATTTTAAATTGACGATCAAATTAGTTCATTATATTCATATAGGATGAAGGAGTGTAGCTGTAAAAAATCATCAAAATCGGAGTTAAAATAACTGTTAAATCGTGATTTTTCGTTTATAACTGTCGAAAAGTTTTGTACTATGACTTGATCTCTAAATGTTTGTTTTTTGCGATTTTTGGTGTATGCGATCTCGAAGCATATACAAACAAGTTTGACAGTTGGATCGTTGAAATTAGTTTCGTAATATGCGTATCCCATCAAAACGATAGATTCACTAACACTTAGAGTTTATTTATACTTTCATTGAGTATAACATAAGATTTTGTGGTATCCACTAGTGTAAATATTTTAAATTGAAGATTGAATTCATTTATTGTATTCATATAGGATCAATAAGTATAGCTATAAAAAATAATCAAAATCAGAGTTAAAATATATTAATTATTTTATGTATTTTAAGTATTAATTAGATTGTTTCAATTAGAATGTGATGATATTTTATAATAAAATTATATTTCTGTTTTTTTATTAAGTATTTTATTTATTAAAATCTTAAAATGTTGGTGTCGGTTTTAAGCGACGATATCATCTTTTAATTCGACGCGAGTTTCATTAAACCGACGCTATGTGAATTTTAAAAAGTGTGTCAGAAGTTAGTGTCGGTTTAGACCGACACCAACATTAATTTAAACTGACGTTGTGATTTCCAATAAAGAATGTCAGACTTCACGTGACTCTCTCTCTTACACACACATCAGTGTCACATCATTTTTTATTTTCTTTCTCTTTGCTCGGTTCCTCACATGGGTTCTTTATCTCTCTCTGACACACATGCCTCATTTCTTTCACATTTTTTTTAACTGGTTCTTCTTCACCCTTCTCTTTTCCGTCTCCATAATGTCTCTCTCTGCACCCACCCACTCAAGCTTCTTTCATCATTCTCTCTCTCATTCCTATTCTCTCTCTTTTTCCTCGACTTCTCCATTTCCCATCCCTCCATCTTCTTCTCTTTTGGGCGGGATATTTCCCCCCCATTTTTTAAACGAAAAATATGATATCAGTCTCCCTATTTCAAGAGGCTCACCTCCCTCATTTATCTCTCCCTTCTTCCAAGACACCCTAAAACTACAGCTCATCTCTCCTCATTTTCTCAAACCCTAACCTCATTTTCTACAAACCAAACCTTAATCTTCCATCATCAACCCATAAGACCTTGCAACCATGGATTTATTGCATCACCAGAAGGGTAGCAACACCGATCTTGGTGCCGACACACTCAGGTAAACTTCTCACCCTCCCTTGCCGATTCATGCACTCAGGTTCACGGATTCAAATATACCATACAAGAAAAAAAATCTTCAACTCCTCATGCTTGTGTTGTTTCTTTTGCAGGGACTCGAGATCTGTACAAAAAAAAAAAAAAAAAAAAAAAAAAAACGATGCAACCACTGGTACAGCCCCAAATCGCATCTCAAGGAAAAACCACCAGAGAATTGTCTCCATTCTAGATTCGTCATTTAAAGGTATAACAACAAAATCTATTCTAATTGGATGATTTCACGATGAAAAGGGAGGAAGAATAAGTGGAACTCTTGATGTATTTATAACCTTCCATGTAGCTATTAATATGTGAATGCTAAGCAGTCTAATGCTCTATAATCTCCACTGAGCTCTTCTTTTATGTTCTTGTTCAGTAAGATCAACAGTTCGAAAATCCATATAAAAATTCATGCATGTTCATTTTGGATCTGAAGAGCAAGGACACTGGAAATTTCAGATCCATAATTTTTGAAAGGTATAAAACCTGAATTTAATCTATAAAGATTAGAGCCCTAATGTTGAAGTAGTAAAGTATTGGAGCACTGATCTGATGGTAAGCATGGTTGCATGGAGCTACTAGTATTATATATGGCAGCATAGAGCTACAGAATCTGTGGTCTTCGACAAAGGCAAGCACGGGAACGCATCATGGCAGCTGCTAGTATTATACGCAAACATGGAGCTCTGATTAGTATTATATGTAATTGTTAGTTTTTTTATCTTCATCTTGTAACCGGTTCTCTAATAGCTTTGTACTTACTTGTTTATATGAAATAGAATGCATTTAACAAGAAATTCTACACCCAAAGACCTCAGTTGAATTCTTGAATAAATTAGTTGAAATTTATTATTTTGGTTATATAATTTTTTTTAGGTACAATTAATTGAAAACGAATGCAGAGACAGATTTCCAGATATTATTATTATTATTATTATTAACAAAGGTGGTGTCGGTTAAAACCGTTACTAGTTTGCATATTTTATTTATTTAATTGTTATCTAACGTCGGTTAAGGGATATTTTATTTGTTTAATTTTATCACGATGTTGGTTAAAACCGACAGTAGGTTAAATATTTTATAGTTGAATTACTAGTACATGTCACTTTAAACCGACGTAATGTTGAAGTATGTGTCGCTTTAAACTGACGCAATATTGAAGTATATGTCGCTTTAAACCGACGTCAACACTAGTGTCGCTTTTAACCGACGTTGTGTAGTGGCGGATTAAGCGAACAAACCGACATTGAAGCCCTTTCGTGACGGTAGCATTAGTGTCGCTATTATAATCCGACATTACATTGTTTTATGTTGGATTTTTGCCATATTTCCGACAAAAATTGGATTTCTTGTCGCTTTTTGCTTCGCCGGTGATAGCCTATATTGTAGTAGTGATAGTAATTTTTACAAAAGTATTTTTTAGATTTGTAGTTTTGTAAAACCTCAATCGTAACTCCGATTTTGATTATGTTTGTGCTTACGCATTCGTACTGTCAAATACTTCAAGAATACAGTAAAATAATAGCTCATACATGTCACGAAATGACGATCAAGGAAAGTCAACAATCTCACATTTAGAGGCATTTTTGTTATTCTATTTTTAAAATTAATAAAATCGTAAAATTAAGGACGGGGTATCACACTCTCTCTTTCATTTCTCCCTCACTTTGCACACTCTCTTTCCCTCAAACTCTCCTTCCCTCTACTCTTTAACTGTTTATTCTCTATGAAAACGCATAGAAACCTGCAGAAACCACCACCAATTCTCCTCGTTTATTTGTCCTTCCCAAAACCCAGAAATAAATACCACGAGTTTGAAACCAAGCTCGAGGCCTTACACCACACAGTGGCTTCTGCACTGTTCAGAGCAAGTCCACACCTAAAAAAATGTGTCAGCACCCAGTCTATTTAATCTACTCAATAAACAGTGATAAACCCCAATGAATAGTAATAGACCAAATGTATCTCCACCGCTAAAACTAAATAGCCTAGTAAATTTTATTAAAATATTATTAATTTTTATTATAAATAATAAAAATTAATCCCCCTCTCCCTCACAATCTTCAACCTCACCTTAATCCCTCTCTGACTCACCCGATTTCCATAATCCAATCCACACCCACAACCCAACCCACACTCCGAAACGACGCCGTCAAACCCACCAAACTTTGAACACTGACAATGACCACGCTCTTCCCCACACGTCTCGCAATCACACCCAGCTGTGCCCTTCCCCGACTCATCCACCCAACGCACCATTTCGACACCAATTTCACCAGACGAGTTCAGTCCCTGTGCCAAGCAACCGGAGCCCCAAGATTGGCGGAGTGGAAATCTAGAAGAGGAATGAGGGATTTGAGATGGGGTGTAGATGAAGAAGGCGTACGGGTGTCTATCAACGGAGTTATTGAATAGGATCAGATGGGGTTCCAGGGATCGGGAGATGTTGGAGGCACAACGGAGAGTGATTGAGGTAGAGATTGCGCGGAGGGTGGTGCAGGTGAGAAAGATGATGGCGAGTTCTTGTGGAGTTAGCCATGGCGTCAGATGGGCCATCCCATGGGTTTGTCGATTCTGGGCCGGCGTATGGCCTGGCTTGGGCTGGGTGCTAACCTATTAGGCTGGGGTGGAATTGCTCTCACTATCTTCCCCGACAAAATCTCGGTGAGTTCTCGATGACTTTAACTAAGGTAAACCTCGAAAATTGATGCCAATCATCTTATATGGTTGTTTTGTGTAAGATTATAGTCTTACATGTGAGAAATGATGGGGTTTTGGTGTAGATTGACTTAAGGGAAAACCCTTCCTAGTTTTCCGGTGTTTCACCATGGATTCCAGGCCATTTTTAGGTCATCTTCGGCCACTATTTGACCCCATTTTGTTACTTCTCCTCATTTCCAGTTTAAATCCATATATTGCCTGCTAAATATGGTTGTGAATCGAGCTTGGGACGAGCTTTGGAAATTTGCCCATAAACTGGCCGATTCACAGGTCTTGCCAAACGAGTATGCATGTACGGATTGCATGTTTGATATACGTTCTAACTTGAATGCTACAAGTAGAATACACATTAGGAAAACCTAACATTCAAAGTTGCATGAGTAATTCATAAGTAATTAGTAAACTACATATGATTGTTAAGGTGACAGTGGAACACTAGTGTTCTTTTATCATTGTTTTCTAAAATTGCTTTCTTTCAAATTGGTTTCTTTAATTATTTTCTTTAAGTGTTTTTATTAAAATTAATTTTAGTTATTTCAAAATTCAAAATCAATATTTTTTCAAACTTTGTTTTCAAATAATTAATTAAGATTTAATTTTTACATAAATTATTCATTTAATCCCTGTCGATAACGACCTTGCTAGAGTCAACTATAGTACGATTATCTTGTAATTTTCCAAGTATTTTTAAGTGTTTGTTATCTATACTTTTGCAGGTGGTAAAAGTGCTATCAACAGGACACCCAAAGACCTTCAAGTGGCTATAAGAGGGGAATTTACAATTTGCAATACCATTTTTCAAAGGGGTTTTTTTTTAAAGAAGAAAAGTAGGTAAACATTTAATCAAGTAAACTGCTGTGTAGAAACAATCCTCCCATAAATGAACAGGAAGATGAGCTTGAAATTGTAAAGCCCCAGTGACTTCAAGGATATGGTAGTGTTTGCACTCGACTACCCCTACCCCATTTTGTTAGATTATGGACACAAGTATGTTAGTAAATGGTCCCTTGTGCTAGGAAAAAATCTTTCAACGAAATGAACTCTCACCCATTGTCCACACGGATGTTTTGGATAGTAGTATTAAAATGGGTATGGACCATAGAAGAAAAGAATTTAAGAGGAAAACCCAAGTGAAATGGGAATAATCATCCACTATAGTAAAAAAAGAGCGTGCCCTAGAAATGGTAGGAATTTTGTGAGGACCTGAAATGTCACAATGAATAAGGGAAAATGACCTTGAAGTTGGGATGAACTAATGGGAAAAGGAAGTTTGTTTAGCCAAATTACAAGCATCACACACCATTATAGTGCATAGAACAATTTAACAATGATCTTTAATGATGACTTGGCTAAAAATTGCAAACAGGTAGAAGAAAAGTGTCCTAAATCACGGTGCCACAAAATCAGTAAATGAAACTGCTAGGTGATAGGTTGGGAGGGGGATGGAAGGTGCTTGGTCAGATGCTAACGCCATGAGATAATAAAGTCCGCTACATTCTTTGCCCAACAAAATCGTCGCCCTCGTAGCCAAGTCTTGCAAAATACATCAATGAGGAAAAAAAAGTCATTGAACATTGTAATCCTTTTGTAAGCCGACTCACAGACATAAGATTAAGTTGAAAGGTAGGTGATGAGTTGATATTATAATATATATTTTACCCTACTCTTAGTATTAATTTATTGGTTATTTTGACGAAGTTTTGATACTTTTTAATTTATATTTCTAATGTAGGACATGCGACTTCCTCTTAAGCAAAATGTGACCAAATAGATGAATCTTGAAGTGATTCCAATTGGAGGATGTTTGTGAGTCTCTTAGCTTGTTTGTATCGAATTTTTAGATTTTTCTACCAAGCTGATAATTTATGGCGATGAAATAAAGGAGCAACGCGCAGTGTTGTCAAACTGATGTTTTGGGCTTATTTGGGCTTTTTGGCATTCAATATGATGTCTTTTGGGTATGAGACCTTCTGAAATTATGTTCGGCACATCTCAAGCTTTAATTTAAGTCATTTTGGAGCAGATTTCGAGCATTGAAGGTTCATAAACGTGGCTGATATGTGGCTGGGCAGATTTCCCATATTTGATTAGGATTATGTTTCCTAGTTTCTCTTAAGTTATTTTGTTTCCTACTTTTTGGAAGAACTTTTCTAGGGAGATAGTAGGTAAGGAGAGACATATGAACTGTGCATTTAAATTCAGTGGTTGAATCTTTCATATCTGCCCTTCTGTCTGAATGAATCTTTGTGACACACCTTAACCTAGATATCCAAATAACACCTGGATGGTACGTGTTGGCCGACACTCGAGAGTGACGAAAGCCATAAATATGTGGATATGCAAGAACATAAAGAAATAGGCTTTTTAGCCAAAATGGTCCCTGAGATTTTCATAACACATAACTTTGGTCCCTGAGATTTAAAATCAATAAAAGTGGTCCCTACGATTGTCCATCATCCATTATTTTAGTTCTTCCATTAAAAAACTCCGTTAAGTGGTCCCTGAGCTTTTTAACGGAATGACCAAAATGATGGATGGTGGACAATCTCAGGGACCAAAGTTATGTGTTATGCAAATCTCAGGGACCAAAATTATGTGTTATGCAAATCTCAGGGACCAAAGTTATGTGTTATACCCTTAACTTAACGGAGTTTTTTAACAGAATGACCTAAATAATGGATGGTGGACAATCTGATGGACCACTTCTATTGATTTTAAATCTCAGGGACCAAAGTTATGTGTTATGCAAATCTTAAGGACCATTTGACTAAAAAGCCTAAAGAAATATGTAATCTAAAGTCACACAACAAACAACAATCATCATGAATACAAAAACGCTAAAGAAATAATAATAATAATCTGAGTTAATCATAAGCGAAATAGGATGTCCAATAGTCACAATTTGAAGGAAAAGATGCACGTATATGTCCAGAGCATACCATTAAACGAGAGTACTAGTGAAATGAATGACATTAAGTTAAATTTATTCATAAAGAAGCCATATGCAAGCGGAAGAACGCAAGTTCACTAGTAAGGAAATGCCTCAAAGCATGGGTCATATTCCTTGTCACTAGATCCTGAAGGGGACGCAAAAATAAAAGATGAGTGGACCATAGTTTATACTAGTAGTAATGGTAAGAAACCGTTTTATTTCTGAACATACTAATCCCTTGTTTTGAAAACATATAAAGTACTACATAATAGGTTTTTCTAAAAACTCTAACATGCCAAAAATGTTCGTAAACAATAAAATCATCTCTAAAAGTGATATCGAAATGCCCGAAGGCAAATCCAAAGAGAATCTCGTAAATAAAATCAATAATTTACTCAACTAGGGGTATCATAGTCACCTGAAGGCATAAGCATCACCCAAAGGTGAAGTTGTACGACACTGGGTTACGCTAATGAAGAAATATGGTAAGTCTCATCACTTGAAGGCGAAGTTGTACGACTCTTAGTTACACCAGAGAAGAAATATAACATAACACGTCAACACTAGGCGTGGCTAGTGAAACTGTCCGATAGTGGTTTCGCCAGTGAAGCTGGGGGTATGTAATAATATCTCACTGCTTCTCAACTATGTCCTATGGCCATAGATGTATACATACTCAGGTTGTGTGTATGTACTGTATGATTACCCACTAGATAAGCACCGAAAAAAGTAACCCAACTCTCATACCAAATAAAGTGGAGGTTGTGAATCTTGTTCACATTGCAAAGGGCAAACATGTTGCAATTGATCAGTCATCTGTGGCTGCTGGTAAGCAGAAGAAAAAATCAAAATTTTCTTCTTTTAAAAAATGCTAACCCCCTTGAACGATCACAAAAGTTTAAAGTCACTCCTGAAGCACCAAAGCCTTGTTATTTCTATAAACAAGTTGGTCATCCAAGGAAAGATTGCACTGGTTTAAAAAATTGGCTTGTTAAAAAAGGTAATGAAATCAATGTTTATGTTTGTTTCAAGTCAAATTTAATTTATGTTCCTCCTTTTAGTTGGTGGTTTGATAATGGTTGCTCAACTCACATTACAAATACCATGCAGGGCTTCTCAAAACTAAAGGAGAGAAATAATGAAGTTGACAATGTTTTTGTTGGAAATGGGAGCAAAGTAGCAGTCGAGTCCATTGGATGTGTTTCTTTAAAGCTTTCTTCTGGTTTCATTTTGTTTTTAAGTCCAGTACTCGATGTACCTTCTATGAGAAGGAATTTGATTTCAACTTCTAAGTTAGTTAAATCAAGTTATACTTTTATTGGAGACAATGAAAGTGTTAGACTTTTTCATTCGAATAAATTGGATACTTTGCTTGGTTATGCCTTCCTTAATGTTGATTTGTGGCAATTACAATGTGATTATTTACATGAATGCTTTACAGTATGTCATATTGGTTCCAAAAGACTATTTAAAAATGAAAATTCCCCTTCACTTTGGCATAAAAGACTCGGCCACATATCCAAGGAAAGACTTGTGATTTTAACAAAACAAAATCTCATAGCAAATCTTGATTTTGAAAGACTCCAAACTTGTATCAATTGTTTCAAAGGAAAAATGACCAATACCGAAAATTAGGATCCACAAGAAGCAACCAACTTTTAGAAATAATAAACACAGATGTGTGTGGCCCCTTCCCAAATAAAACAATTTGTGGTAATTCGTATTTTGTCACATTCATTGACGATTTTTTGAGATATTGTTATGTGTTTCTTATATCTGAAAAGTCTTCTGTTCTTGATTGTTTTAAATTATACAAAATTGAAGTTGAAAACAACATTAAAATAGTGAGACCTGATAGGGCTGGTGAGTATTTTGGTAAGTTTACGGAGACTAGACAACATAAGGGAGCCTTTGCATCTTACCTTGAAGCATCAGGATTGTTGCTCAGTATACTACTCCAGGGACTCCACATCAAAATGGAGTGGCAGAAAGAAAAAATAGGACCTTGAAGGACATGATTCGATCCATGTTTTCGAGGTCTAAACTTCCAATTATTCTGTGGGGAGAAGCACTCAAAACAACCAACTATACACTCATAGGGTTCCAAGCAAGTCTGTCAAAGCTATACCTTTTGAAGCTTGGACTGGTAGGAGGAAAGGTTTCAATCATTTCCATGTCTGGGGATGTAGGGCTGAGGCATGTTTTTACAACCCTCAAGAGAGAGAGTTAGATCTGAGAACTGTGAGTTGCAAGTTTATTAGATATGCTGACAAATCTAAGGGTTTTAAATTCTATTGTCCTGATTCTCACACTAGAATTCAAGAGACCAACAATGCAAAATTCATTGAAGATCTGGAAGAAGGAATAGTGCAACACAGCAGCTCATATTTTGAATAAATTGGAAACAATCTTGATCAGCATCCTACAACAATTGATGCATTGTTGCTTGTGAATTAAGAAAATTCATTTTCTCTCCCCATTGTTCTCCAAGATGCTCAGCCAGTGAATACTACATTTATTCCAGAAGCAGTGCAATCACTAGTTCATGATTACAACCTTGAACAACAAGTCCCTGAGCCTGTTGTTGCTCAGCCTTTTCAATAGGTGCAGCTGCTTATTAAACAGTCAAACAGGCAAAGAAAACCTATGATCCTACGTGATTTTGTGTATTTGCAAGATAATGAATACAATATTAGAGATGATGATGATCCTTTCACTTTTAATCAAGCTGTCAACAGCCTGATAGCAAATTTATGTCATGCTGCAATGATTGAAAAGCTTGCAGCTATGGAAAAAAAAACAAAGTTTGGGCATTGCTGCCACTTCCATGTAATGCCAAACCCAATGGCTGCAAGTGGGTGTTCAAAACCAAAAGAAATGCAATGGAGAAGGTTGAAAGACATAAAGCTAGACTCATAGCTAAGTGTTTCACACAAAGAGAAGGCATTGATTATAAAGAAACCTTCTCACCAGTTTCATCCAAAGACTCCTTGAGGGTGATTATGGCTTTAATAGCCCATTTCAACTTGGAATTACATCAAATGGATGTTAAGTCAGCTTTCCTTAACGATGATTTGCTCGAAGAAATAGTAATGGTTTAGCCACCAAGTTTTGTGGAGAAAGGGAATAAGTCTATGGTCTGTAAACTTAATAAATGGGTTAAAACAATCATCTAGGCAGTGGTACATCAGATTTTACCAAGTTGTTTTTGTTTTTGGTTTTGAAGAAAACAAGATTGATGACTGTATATATCTCAAGGTCAATGGCACGAAATTCATATTTTTGGTATTATATGTGGACGATATTTTGTTAGCTAGCTTAGACTTAACTCTCTTGCACATAACTAAAAGTTTTATATGAAAGACCTTGGTGAGGCGCATTTTGTTCTTAGCATTGAAATTGAGCGAGATAGATCCAAGAGAATGCTAAGATTGTCCCAAAAGACCTATATTGACAGAATCATGAAGAGATTCAACATGGAAAAATGTACAAGCGGCGAGCTTCCCATTGCAAAGGGTGACAAGCTCAATGCCTTAAAAATGATCTTGAGAAGAATGGAAAGATAAGCCTTATGCTTCACTTGTTGGTAGTATCATGTATGCTAAAGTGTGCACAAGGCCTGATTTGGGGTTTGTAGTTAGTGTTCTAGGGCATTTTCAGTCTAATACTGGGAATTCTCACTGGGCTGCAGCAAAGAAAGTACTGAGGTACTTAAAAAGAACAAGAAATGTTGCAGTGGTATATCAACTTGAGAATTTGGAAATGGTGGCTTATTCTGATTCAGACTTAGCTGGCTATGTTGATGATAGAAAATCTACAAGTGGATATGTTTTTCTTCTTGTTGATGGTGCAGTCTTGTGGAAGAGTTCCAAGCAAAAAGTGATTGCTTCCTCAACTATGACGGTTGAATTTATTGGTTGTTACACTGCAACCAAACAAGCAATCTGGTTGGGAAATTTTATCATGGGATTGAAGGTTGTAGATTCAATTGAAATACCTATAACTATTTATTGTGACAATAAGGCTGCAATTTTCTTCTCCAAAACAACAAGGGTCCATCACTTGTAGACTAATGAACATAAAGTATTTGCGTGTGAGAGATGAAGTCAGAAAAGGGTTAATCAACCTAGTTCATATAGGGACTAATTCTATGACAACTGATCCAATAACTAAGGGCTTACCAATGGGAGTGTTCAAGAAACAAGTCTACAATATGGGAATGTGAGGATTTAATTCTGTTAATGAGTGGGAGTAGTACACCCATTTGTTGTTTTCTATTATGTTTCATTTTGCTTAATTGGATGTTTTCATAATGTTTTGTTCTCATATTATCTTATTGAAATACTATGAGCCATGCTTTTGCATGAGGCTTAATTCAATGCTCATGACTTAGATACTTGGGCCAATAAAATGCACATGTAAGAGGAATTACATACAGCATCGATGCTATAAGTGACAGGTTGTTAAAGGTTTAATTGCAACTTTTGGGGACTCAGTGATCACCTTAATCTTAACTAATGTAATGTCATTCTTCTTGGACACTCAAGTGGGAGAATGTAAGTTTGTGAGTGTCATGGAGAATGACTTCTTGTTCTTGACAAACTTGTAACTCAGTTTATGAGTTATCACGTTGAGAAAATCACGTTCTGATTTGGCTATAAGATTAAGAGTCCTAACATGCAATTATATTTAAGTAACCTTATTATGTTTTGACAAGAGTTCAATACCAAGTAGGACTATATAGAAACCCTAATTATATGGAATATCCTGGGTATCAGTTGATAAGCTTGATATTAAGGGTGATTGGCTATATATATTAGGAGGTCCCTGCACTCACAACATCTATGCCTTTTTTAGTGTAACCCTATTCTAAGCTGGAACTTTTGGTTGTTGAGTGTAGAAGATCTCCTTTTCATTTTCTGCAGCAATGGTGAGTTCTTCTTCAGGTAAGCATACTTCCTTTACGTATGCATGTTGTAATATATATGTGGTTCTATGCATGCAGTATCTTTAATGGCTTACAACCACTCCCTCTACTTTATGTACAGGCACGAACATATGTTGAAAACAAGGTGGAAAGTCCACTTCGTGAAGCTTTAACGGTTCAACGTGATGCACTAATACCTCAATCCAGGTTTATTCTTAAGAATTTTTTTATTTAAACACCACTCTTATCTTAGTTCACCCCACGCTTTAATTTCATATTTTCGTCTTTTCTCCCAAAATTGCTCCTATTTAATACTATCACATCCACACCCACACCCACACCACTTTTAACCAGAGAGAGAGAAAGAGAGAAACAAAGAAAAAGACCTTTTCCTCCTCATATCATTCGGCGCATTTGTCCATTTCCATAGGTAGGAGTTTGGGGCCTAAAAAGCATGAGAGGAAACGGTTGGGGCTGATTTGGGTTTGGATTGCATTCAGCAGACATGAGTATGAGTTTGGGTGTTCTTCTAGCTCCATGTCATGCATAATGTTGTGAGTTCTTTTTTTCTCGATTTTTTTCGATTTTAGAATTCCTCGGGAGTTTTAGTGAAGTGTTATATGTGAATTGCAATCTGAGATTGTGTTCTCGAGAAAATCGGGAAGATGGAACTTGGGGACTGGGGAGAGGATGAGAGAGAAAAGGGATTGGGTACGAGAGAGAAGTGCGAAGAAAGGGAAATATTTTTTGGCAAGTGATTTTTACACACTATTTTTGGTTTCTCAAACACCCTGTTTTATTTACAAACATTGGAAATAATAAATCAAATGGAATTAATGACAAGGATTAAACGGATGAGTGTAAGAGGCTAAAAATGAGGTGTGTTTATCATTTCTCTTTTTTTTTTTCTTTTTTTTTTTCCTATATTTACTTTTTGAAGTGTCAATGAGGATCGTAGAATTAAATACCACAATTTTAATTGTTTGCACAAGAACTCTGTGTGACTTCGGGCAAGTGAGCTCAAGAAGTCTTATGCAGTTAAAAAGTTTTAATAAAGAAAAGTGATGGGTGAACGCAGATAAGAGTGATGTTTAAATATAAAAGCCCCATACTTAATTTCATATGCTGACAATTTGTTATCATGCATGACAAAGTTAATTCTTTTAATCTAACAAATTTATATGGAATATTAATGCAGAGAAATCTGGGAAGTTTCAAAATTGGTCTGGCAAGATCTGCATCTGAACACAGGTCCTGAAGCAGAGTACGCGGACAAGATTTCAATTCAAGATTGGACCACTACATGAGCTATCTCGAACCAAAGCAAGTTCTTATGGAACCACTTGATCACGTAATTGTCCATTCCAAACGCCGTCTTTTGGAAAATAGGGATTCCATCCAAGAGCATGATGCAGAAAGATATTCAGAATCATTGGATAGACAGTTACACATCATGGCTGAGAATCAACTCGATGGAAGCTATAATTTAGCTGAGTGGAAAAAAAGTATTGTGGTGTTGCTTCAACTTTGGAAGGAGGCCATTATTAGTCTTAAAGGACATACAATATCTGTTTTGAAGCATTTCGATCCTTCCCTAGAATACAACTTTTGTTTCCCTCAGAAGCAAATTCTAGAGTGGTTTTAAGACCAAAGTAGTAAGTCATCCAGGGTAGGAATGATACTACCTCAGAAGCTGTATGATGATGATAATTGGAGGGGACTTGTTATTTGTGCTGCTTTTTCAGTCCATGCGCTTCCAACTGCTACCCTTTGAAAAATTGGGTTCAGAAATGACTTTCGAACTTATGTGTCACTTAAATACTGAGGAGTATTGCTTGCACCCTATTCCCATTTGTTATACAACTAAAAGAAATTCAAGTGGTTGCATCTCCGCGCATTTATTTGGATGACTTACACACCCCGCGTTTTACTAGCAGAGTTCAAGGACATATGTAGAAGCCAGAGACTATCATAGTTGCCCAGTCTTGCATGTCGAGGATAGCAGTATCCGTCTCCTGTACAAGCATGAAGTGGAGGAACTAGAGCAAGCAATAACCCAGTGCTGGACCTCCTTCTTTGACAATTCAAATCTCATCCGTGAATTCGTAGAAGAATGTTAAATTATACAGCCGAGTGGTTGATATCAAGGTAATGTATCTTTCTCTGTCTTTCTCTATGATATTCCCTTCTTTGTCTCCTCTCTCACAAACTCCAGAATAATTGTTCACTACTGACATGATAATTGTAATATGCTGGACCGTGGATCCATCGGGACTTTCATAAGCATTCCCTCAGGCTCATAGTACTACTGAATTTGTGGAATAAAGAGGTTAGGCTGTTGAAGAGAAGCAATTAAATAAGTGCAAATAGTTTGCATGGGCTAGTGAGGTAGTGCTTTACTGTTTAATTTTCTTCTTCCTTTCTACCAGTTTAGTTCTCGGAAGACTTTTGTCTTTATGAGCTCCTTCTAAATAAAGGGATGCGTGTCGTACGTTTTAATTACTATCCATATTCCAGACTGAGTTACTCAATTAATAAGAGTTGATAGTTCTCTCAAGTTTGATCCAACCAACTTCTTTACTTTTATATTTAACTTGGACGAGGGGTGAACCAAGGTGTGCTAAGTTTGTCGACTTATAACCAAATTGGATGGAACAAATCCAAAGTTGCCATGTTGAAAATAGAAAATTATGCGAAATGTTTAATCCAATCATTTGTTAAAAATGACAAGTTTGTAACCAATTTAGTATTACGGTCTATTAATACTCTTCTTTACTTATAAATGAAAAATCTTAGTTTAGAATATTTGAAATGGCAAGTCCATAAGCGTGTTGGTCTCGCTACAGACTACTATAACATATAAGCTATTTAGCGAGGAAATGATTCCTCAGTAAAGGTGCTAAGCAGGACTGTCTCGGACTGGATTAGCTTCAAGGACTAAGCTGGACTGGCTTAGACTAGACTAAACTGGACTAATTTAGTGAAGCGTTTGGTGCAGTATTGGACTAAGAAGCTGGATAATAATAAATTCTAATATTATTTTATTTAATATATAAATTATTAATATTTTATTATGATCTTATCTTTTTCTCCATCTTTTCTTCTCAGACCTCTCAATTCATGTCTCTTTCTCATTCCTGGTCAAACTCCTTATTGATTCCAGTCTCTATTTCTCTGTCCTCCCTCCCTCTCTAGCTATGCGTTGTTCGAACGGAACCTCACGGCTCCAATTTTCCCGATGAGTTGCAGGTTTCCCGATGTGTTTTTTGGCCAACCCTCATTAAATTGGATGAAGTTAGCATGCCAAAAAATTCATCACCATCCCTGAACCGAGATCTTAGCTTTGCTTGCTCGAATTTGTCATGGATTTGAAGAAGCCCAAACAGGCCGAGACTTCCAAGCCATTTTCCGACCACATTTTGGCCTCGATTCAAGTAAAATCGTAATCTTGTCACTCCCAGCTTCAATTTGGTATATTTTATATGAAAGTTGGTTGTGAAATGGATCTGAAAGAGAGTCGGGAAATTAATGATTGATCTAGGTGACCGGCGATGACGAGGAGTCTGTCGGGAGTGGTCGTTGAGCATGACAAGGACGAGAAATAGAGGATAGTCTTAGCTAGTCCCATGGTTATTGGGGGGGTCTCACTAAGACCTCTTAGTGAAGGGTTTTGTCCATGCTAGTCCCCTTTAGTCTCATTAATGTTAGTCCCAGCATGGAACAAACACAGTATTGGACTAATAGCTAGTCCAGTCCAAGTTAGTGAGGGCAAACAAACGCCCCCTAAGCGTGTTGGTCTCGCTACAGACTACTATAACATATAAGCTATTTAGCGAGGAAATGATTCCTCAGTAAAGGTGCTAATTTGGACGCTTAGTGGTTTCAGCAAGGAAATATAATTGTCATTAATTTAGTCATTAAACATTATATTGGTATGCGACGTAAATTATTAATATTTTATTGAAATTCATTCAAATATCCATGAATTAAAAATAAACATTCAACAATCAAGTCACCAAAATTCGTTGTAGATTGAGCCCCACAAAGTGTCCCTCAAATAAACTTATTCAATGAATATTTCAATGGAAGAGGTATAAATAAGGTAATGCTCAAGAGACTAACTATTAGACCAAATTTTGTAAATTATATGATATGATTGTTGATAATTGGATTATTATTTAAGTGTTGATTAACGTACTTATTTGTATTAGTGATACATCACTTGATTTGCAAATTTAGTCTAACAAGTTGGTTTACCTATTGGTTCAAGGGTGCTTGGTGGTTGTGAATAATTGTTAGGGTTTTTATCAGAAATAGTTCCTAAAATTGACTCACCAAATCAAGATGGTCCCTGAAATTGAAAATCAATCAATGTAGTCCCTTGATATAGATGCTGCAAATCAATGTCGTCCTCCTGTTAAATTTCTGCCAAAACTTCTATTGCCCCACTCATGTGGCACACATGTGGTCCCGCATAGATTAAAAAATAATTAATTTTCAATTATGAAAATAATAACAAATAAATAAAAAGAGAATAAGCATAAAAGAAAAGGTTTCATGGAGTATTTATCATTAATAACCAAAATGTAACACCCAAATTCATAAATGTCATTTTTTATAAACTTTCAAATATATCAGAAAACTCACATGAATATACCTAAATACCTAAGCCTGGCAATTCCTGACACGACCTGATAACCCGACATGACACGACACGAAATTAACAGGTGTTCAGGTCGACACGATAACGAATCGAGTCATTATCGGGTAACCCAATAAGCACTTGTTAAGATAACGGGTTGGTTCGGGTAAACACATGGGTAACACGATACATGATAAGCAGAATATTAATTTAATAATTTTAATATATATATATATATATTAAATTAACTATAATAATTATACCCCCAAAATATTAACTATAATAATTATATATATATATATATATATTAAATTTTAAATTAAATTTTATACCTCTAAAAACTATAATAATTATTAATTAATATGCATCCACCATTCCACCCTTTGAAGAAAAAGGGAGGGAAAAATGAAGATTATAAGAAAAGGAAACAAAAACAGAGAGGGAAAGATGGGACCTAGTGTTATTTTGCTTGCTACTAGTAGTAGGGTGGGTTTTTCCACTGTGGTTCTCTCATCTCAAGTGTGCACTTGTTAATTGTTATTGTTAGGATATGATCCGACAACTGTATTCCTGACACATGTATGTCATTTACCTCTCTCTTTCCTTTTTTTTTTTGGAGAAATTTTTCATTGTAACGGGAACACAAATTACATCATGTGTTTATTAGAAGTAGTGAGAAATTTTATTTTTGAAGTTATTAACTTTTTATCACACATATCCCACTATTTTTATAATGACACTGATGTACTACTCAATGTACCGGTCAATTATACGTACAAAATAAATAGATTTAAATCAACATAATAAACATATATATACACACACACACACACACATCATTGAACTTGATGGGATACAAATTATACGAAACTAATTTCAATGATCCAACCGTCAAACTTGTTTGTATATGCTTCGAGATCGCATCAGCAAAAAATCGCAAAAAACAAACATTCGAAGATCAAGTAGCTGAACAAAACTTTTCGATGGTTATAAAACGAAAATTCACAATTTAACAGTTATTTTAACTTCGATTTTGATTATTTTTTATAGCTACACTCCTTAATCCTATATGAATACAATGAATGAATTCGATCTTTAATTTAAAATATTTACAATAGCGGATACCACAAAATCTTATGTTATACTTAATGAATGTTAAACTCTAAGTGTTAGTGAATCTACTAATTTGATGGGAATGGATACACATCCTACGAAACTAATTTTAATGATTCAACTGTGAAACTTGTTTGTATATGCTTCGAGATCACATATGCCAAAAATTGAAAAAAACAAACATTTAGAGGTCAAGTAACAGGACAAAACCTTTTGACGGTTATAAACGAAAAATCACGATTTAACAGTTATTTTAACTCCGATTTTGATGATTTTTTTATAGCTACAATCCTTAACTCTATATGAATGCAACGATTGAATTCAATCTTCAATTTAAAATATTGACACTAGTGGATACCACAAAATCTTATGTTATACTTAATGAAAGTATAAATAAACTCTTAAGTGTTAGTGAATCTATTGTTTTGATGGGATACTCATTCTACGAAACTAGTTTCAACGATCCAACCGTCAAACATGTTTGTATATACTTCCAGATCGCATACAACAAAAATTGCAAAAAACAAACATTCAAAGATCAAGTAACGAGACAAAACTTTTTGACGGTTATAAAAAGAAAAATCACGATTTAACAGTTATTTTAATTCCGATTTTGATGATTTTTTACAGCTACACTCCTTGACCCTATATGAATACAATGATTGAATTCGATCTTCAATTTAAAATATTTACACTAGTGGATACCACAAATCTTATGTTATACTTAATAAAAGTATGAATAAACTCTTAAATGTTAGTGAATCTATTATTTTGATGAGATACCCATTCTACAAAACTAGTTTCAACGATCCAACCATCACACATGTTTGTTTATACTTCGAGATTGCATACGCCAAAAATTGCAAAAAACAAAAATTCAGAGATCAAGTAACGGGACAAAACTTTTTGAGGGTTATAAAACGATAAATTACGATTTAACGGTTATTTTAACTCTGATTTTGATGATTTTTTACAGCTACACTCCTTGACCCTATAAGAATACAATGATTGAATTTGATCTTCAATTTAAAATATTTACACTAGTGGATACCACAAAATCTTATGTTATACTTAATAAAAGTATGAATAAACTCTTAAGTGTTAGTGAATCTATTGTTTTGTTGAGATACGCATTCTACGAAACTAGTTTCAACGATCCAACCGTCAAATATGTTTGTATATACTTCGAGATCGTATACGCCAAAAATTGCAAAAAACAAACATTCAGAGATCAAGTAACATGACAAAACTTTTGGACGGTTGTAAAACGAAAAATCACGATTTAACGGTTATTTTAACTCCGATTTTGATGATTTTTTACAGCTACACTCCTTGACCCTATATGAATACAATGATTGAATTCGATCTTCAATTTAAAATATTTACACTAGTGGATACCACAAAATCTTATGTTATACTTAATAAAAGTATGAATAAACTCTTAAGTGTTAGTGAATCTATTGTTTTGATGAGATACACATTCTACGAAACTAGTTTCAACGATCTAACTCTCAAACATGTTTGTATATACTTCGAGATCGCATACGCCAAAAATTGCAAAAAACAAACATTCAGATATCAAGTAACGGGACAAAACTTTTCGACGGTTATAAAATGAAAAATCACAATTTAACGATTATTTTAACTCCGATTTTGATGATTTTTTACAATTACACTCCTTGACCTTATATGAATACAATGATTGAATTCAATCTTCAATTTAAAATATTTACACTAGTAAATACCACAAAATCTTATGTTATACTTAATAAAAGTATGAATAAACTTTGAAGGCAAAGTGCTCAAATCGCCATGGACGACGTGGAGGCTCTAGTAAGCCAGAGTCAGAATTGCCCTCCATGATTCTTTCTGGAACACCAGAAAACAAAAACTTGATCACAAAACTCAATTGGGTTTTCATCACTGTGAAGAAAAAGTACGAAATCAAACAAGTTGGTATGAAATTACAAAACGCAAGCGACGAGTACAACAAGACGTGGCGGCGGCGCTGGTTCGTCCTGAAACATGGGAAGTTGTTCTGGGTGTGTAGAGATGGACTGGGAAGATGGTTTGGATGGATTGGGCTCGTCATGACAGCAGCTGAGTTGCAGACGAAGGGAGGAATTAGACCTTGCAGTGGTGGATGTGGTCTGCCGAGACCCAACAATGTGGTTCGGCGAGAACTAGCTGGAAGCCGGGGATATCTACAAATGTGTCACAACAGCTATTAACATAAGTTTTGATGGAAATTAAAATGAAGGACGACATTGGTTTTCAGTATCTATATTCAAAAATTACATTAATGGATTTTTAATTTCAATAACCACCTTGATTAGATAGGTTAATTTTAATGATCATTTATGATAAAAACCCTAATTGTTATGCATGTGAATTTCACTGTCAAATTGTCACATCCCGGCCCGGGGCGGATCACTTCCCGGGCCCGCTCCACTACTGTAGTACGATATTGTTCGCTTTGGGCTTACCATTCCCTCACGGTTTTGTTTTTGGGAACTCACGAGCAACTTCCCAGTGGGTCACCTATCATGGGATTGCTCTTGCCCCCTTCTCGCTTAACTTCAAAGTTCCTACGGAACCCGAAGCCAGTGAGCTCCCAAAAGGCCTCGTGCTAGGTAGGGATGGGAATATACATTTAAGGATCACTCCCCTGGACGGTGTGGGATGTCACAATCCACCCCCTTAGGGGCCCGACGTCCTCGTCGGCACACCACGGCTAGGGTTAGGCTCTGATACCAAATTGTCACATCCTGGCCCGGGGCGGATCACTTCCCGAGCCCGCTCCACTACTGTAGCACGATATTGTCCGTTTTGGGCTTACCATTCCCTCACGGTTTTGTTTTTGGGAACTCACGAGCAACTTCCCAGTGGGTCACCCACCATGGGATTGCTCTAGCCCCCTTCTCGCTTAACTTCGGAGTTCCTACGGAACCCTAAGCCAGTGAGCTCCCAAAAGGCCTCGTGCTAGGTAGGGATGGGAATATACATTTAAGGATCACTCCCCTGGACTGTGTGGGATGTCACACAAATCGTGCATGCCTTGGTATTTTAACAAGATAAAATTACGACAAGACTCCTTAGGAATCTTTACTAATATAATATTCGGAGAAATTAGGTTCTTATCTTTCCTTTTATTATTCCATTGATTAAAATTCTATTCATTTTCAATTTTTGATCAAGGTCTTTGGGTATTAATAACATCATTAATTATTTCAATAATAAAATATTTTTTTTATTTCTAAATATATTCATTTAATGTTTAAAATGTTACAATTAGTATACTTACATTTATGACTAAATTTTTTATCATATATTTTAGTTTTAGTTTGTACCCATTTTTAATTTTTAATTTGTAATTTTTTTTTAATTTGTACCAATTTTCTTTTCAATTTTAATTTGTACCCATATATTAATTTCTTTTTGTACCCATATTTTTTAAAGTTTATTTGTATTTGTACCCATATATTTTTTTTTATTTGTAATCTTAAAATGTACTCATTCTTAAATATACCAATTTGTTATATGTAAAATGACACACCCCGTCCCGAAGGAGGGCATGCTGGCCGTCACGTGAGAGTGACGTAACCATTTACACAGTACGGAAGCTTTAAAGATATAATTTCTAAGATAAAACACCCAAAGGTGAGTCCTAATTTTTGGCCATTCTGTCAGAACACCGTTGAATTTCCTCGTAGTCACCACACCTTTGCATTTCTTGAACCTGGAGGGGCGCAAAACAAAATTGAGTGGGTCAGCAAAACGAACGTATTCAAAACTTTCTTTTCTCTTTTGCATATACTAACCCCTCGCTGTAAAACAAGTATAGTTTCCCAGAAAATAACATATATACGTATGTATAGATATGCCAGTCATGCTCAAAGATATATCATTCATGCTCATAAATATGCCATTCATGCTCGAGAATATGCCACAACGGAAACTCATAATCAAATGTAAGTGCTCAAGCGTAATTCACATCAATAACATAAAATCTGGCAGCCGGGAGTCACCTAACGTGACCTGTACGGCTGCAGATAGAGCTCCAATCTCAACTCAATATCTGAATCTGCACACAAGTCGGAACCACCTAACGTGGTCTGTACGACAGGCTGGGTGTAATATATATATGCTCTAGTGCTACGATCACGTGAAGCTGTGCGATAAATCGCGGGTCACCTACAAGTCGGAACCACCTAATGTGGTCTGTACGACAGGCTTGCACCTAACTTGGATCCAAGACGAGCATGCGGTGCTGGTGAACATACACGTGAAGGCTGTGCCCTGGCCCTGGACGGGAGCACTAACACCGGGGGTGCAGATTATGAGCTCTCTAAACCTCTCAAACTACCATTGCATAATAAACAGGAATGCATAACCACATGAATACCGCTTACCTGGCACTTACCTGTGCCTCCTCAGCACCATGCAACAGTATGCATAATTATGGTAATGCACATATTAAAATATGATGCATATATGACAGGATATATAATTCGTATTTCTTTTAAAATACGTTTTCTGGGAAATACGTCAAGCATACGTATATATATATACTGAAAAATAACTGCCCACTCACTGATCACATCGACGTCTGGTAGGTCCCTGAGCCTCCCCTAGATTGGTTACATTCTTCCTCTGCATAATTTTCACCTATACAAAAAGTAACCAAATTGACGTTATTTAACGCACATACACCAAACATTCGTCCATAACTTTCTCATACGTTGCTCAATTTGGGTGTATGAATATACCACGGTGATCTACACGACGTCACGAACGCGTGACAATTTTCAGAACTCAATTTGGAGCTCTCACGCGCCCCCACGCGCACTGTTCACGCGCTGCCCACGCGCGCGTCTTCTTCCTCGCGTCGCCGGACTGGTTTCGCCGGAGATGGTGTTTTGCCGGAATTTCTGGGTAAATTTCAAAGTGTCATAACTTCTTCATTTCTTAACCATTTTCAACGTACTATATATCAAAATGAAGGTATTGACGAGACGAACACATCCATACCTGTCTCGACCCCTAACTCGCCGTGGTTTCGCCGGAAAAAGCCCCGACAGCTCCGGCCAAACTTTGAACTTATCGTTCTCCGTGTTCCTACGTCCATTTTTCACGTAATTTATACCAAAATGAAGCCCTAATCATAATCTACCACGTTGGACTAGTTTTAGGGCCTAAAAACAACGGAATCAAACTTTTCCAAAAATACGAAAATTCGGCCGGACTTACAGTTCGTGATCCCGACGTCCAAATCCTTCAAACGAAGCACTCCGAGCTTCCTTAGGACCTCACCAAGCTTCCTACAAGCTTCAAAATCCCAGAAAACATCAAGTTTTACGTGTGCATGAACAGTGCACACGCACAGTGAAATTGAAATCCATGTTTTCCGAAGTGAAACTCACCTGAAATTGGTACCATCGTGTTCGTGTGGTCTTCAGGAGTACGATGGTGGTCTTAGATCCTTCGTTGGTATAGTTTTGGGGTGGTTTGTGGGTGGTCTGTGTGAGTTCGAAGGAGAGAGAGAGAACTCTCAGAGAATGAGAGATTTGTGAGGGAGGAGAGAGAGAGACAAGGCACGGGAATGAGGGAGAGATTTGAGGGAGGTGGGATCCTACCCAATCCCCAAATCATCAAGTTACAACATATTTTACGCCCCTTAGTCTCGTTTAAGGGCATTTTCATAACTTCACGTCCTCGGAATTAAAATTCCGAGACGGGTTGTGACAACCTTCCCTCCTTATAGAATTTCGTCCCCGAAATTCCAACAACCAACTTAATCATCTAAACTCATACAATAGCTTCGGATAAATCTCTCTCAATACATTCTTTTTCCAATCCAAAGTCGTCCTTGGTTCCTCAACCAGTTTAATCCAGATTAATTCTCAACAGTTGCACCGGAACTCCATGTGACGAATCTGCCACCTAGTGACAACGCATCGAAATATAATGCATTATGCACCTTAGCCAATTCTGAAGACATCACCACTTGTATGCAACTTCATCGATTCCTTTAGTGGTCAAAAACGGTCTGATGTGTTTAAGTCTTATTTTGTCTCCTTTCCAAATCTCACTATTTCTTTTCGTGATGAAATTTCTAAGAATGTTGAATCATGAAACACATCATGCTCTTACAATAACTCTGGAAGTAATTCAAGCAACTTCACTTACTCTTCGATGATCACATAAAGTCCGATGTACTTAGGACTTAATTTGATTTCCTTTTCCAGCCGAATCATACTTTTCTAAAGTGAAAACTTCAAAATTATAAGATCATCTACGTTAAACACTCGATTAGTGACATGTTCAACTATTAATCTCTTTTGCCATTCCTGGCTACTCTCAGGTTAAACTTAATCACCTGAATACTTTGAGAAGACTTATCCATAGTTTCAGGGCCTACCAAAACTCTTTCGTGATCGAATCTTCTCTATCCAGAAGTATTTCTTCCACAAATCAACAAAAATCGACACATTTCATGGTCCTTATGGCGTTACTTTGGAAACTGTGCAACCAACATACTTAAGAAACTCAGCAGTTCCGTAACCTAAATCTCTTCTCCATAAAACATATAAGTATTGTTGCACCGTGGTTATTACTCAACATTGGAGTAAATGTACTAACTTGGTACATTGATCAACTAACACTTCAAGTTCAATCATAACCATCCTATTCTCGAACTCAGCAATCTTTCTTTTTCCTTTCTTTCTTTACCTTGGTTAATTCTTAATTTTCTTTGTTAACCATTTGAGTCTTGAGTACGACCTTACTAAAAAGACTTAACTTGAAAATTAGAAATTACAACTTCTTCTCAATCTTTCATTCTCAACTTTACTTCAGTTGATTTCCAATCCACAAGAAGACAATCTTGGCAAGCGTGCCAGACATTAATTTTTACCACCGTCTTTTCACCAAGTGCATCAGCTAGAACAATTCTACAATCACCCTGGTCGTACAATCATGTTCATTAAACAATTCAATCCACCTTCGCTGCCTTATATCAAAATCCTTCCAAGTAATGGATATTGGAGACTTATTGGATTCGTAAAAATCTTGCATTCTTACCACAAATAATGTCTTCATAACTTCACAGCAAGAATGGTAATCATGATTTCCAAATCACCAGTAGGGTAATTCATTTCATGAGGTTCCTTTCGTCGTGAAACGTATGTAATCACCCTAACATTTGCATCAACATGCATCCCATACCATTCAAGAAACATCACTAAAAATTTATGATTACCACTATTCTCTGGGAATACTAAATTACGTGCATGAGTGAGGAAATGCTTCAGTTGTTGAATCCTTTGCTCACAATTTCCTTCCCACTCATACATAACCTCTTTTCTCAACAATCTCGTCAATGACAAAGCAATGACTGAAAAATCTTTCACGAACCGTCCATGATAGCTTGTTAAGCTAGGATAACTCCAAATCCCAATCACGATTCGTGGTTGTTCTAAATTCTCAATTTCTGCTACCTTTTATGAATTCACTTGAATACCTGAAGCAGATATAACATATCTCAAAAATGCTACTTGATTCATCCAACATTGGCATTTGCTAAACTTAGCATACAATCGACATTCCCTTGATCTTTGCAATACCGATTTAAGATGTTTAGCATACTTTGCTCTAGTCTTATCAATCTTTTCAATAGCAACAACAACAAATCGGTCTAGATATCATTGGAATACTTCATTCATCAAATTCATAAAGTAGTAGATGCATTCGTCACTCCGAATGACATCACCAAACTTGAAATGACCTTAACGAGTCCTGAAAGTTATCATAAGGGCATCCTCACCGATAATCTTCAACTAATAATATCCAGACCTCAAATCAAACTTAGAAAATATACAACCACCTAGAAGCTGATCAAACAACCATCAATGTGAGATTACGAATAACGGTTTTCAATTGTTACTCGATTCAACTGCTTATAATCAAAGCACAGCCTTAACGTCCATTTTCTTTCTCACCAATAAACTGGGGTTCCCCCAAAGTAATGTACTAGGTTGAATAAAACCTTTATCAACCAATTTCCAATTCTCTTAGTTCAAAAGGCAACATTCTATAATATAAGGTTTGTACCTGGAGATAAATCAATAGTGAACTTTACATCTTTGACTGGCGGCAATCCAGGTAAATTCTCAGGGAAAACGTCAGGTAAATGTTTGACTACTCCCACTTCTTCCACACTACTAGAAGTGACATCTTTTAGCACCACATGAGATAAGTATCCTTGGCAGCCTTTTGATAATAATCTCTTTGCTCTCACAGCATAATTAACGGCCTGCCTCACTCCACTTTGCATACTTACAAAAGTAATCTCTAGTCATCCAGACCGATGGAAAAATAATTGGTTTCCCGGAAATAAAGTATATACTCATATACGTAATATATCTCAAAAATGCTAGACAATATGAATGTATGTCATGCCAAGTATCATAATAGAATGCTCTAGAATAACATCGAAATCCACAATCTAGTGAAACAAAAGTAGCTGGCAACAATATATACTCTATTATTACTGAGCACTCTAAATAAGTACGATACTAACATAGGATAACCTACCGGTTTACTTGCTTAACGAATCCACGAATAAGTTATTAATATTACGGTCTGCAGCCCGCAATACTGATAAATCATCGTTGTCTCGATAAGTAAGCAACAACTCTCGAGGGTGTAATATTACTATTTTGCCACTCATTAGGAAATACATACACACGTCTCAACCGCGTTTAATTACTACTTTCTAGGCAATAACAATAATAACGTAAAATTTCTACATTAATAACAAATAGACTTTAGCTAAGTCATTAAGAATAATTATCGTACCCCTAATCAAATCCAAATAATTCTGAGTATCTTGCAGTGATGTGTAGTTAACACATCCCTGGGCTTGTTGTTGTCTCCCACAACCTCTATTAGTGTAAATACTTCTTTCATGTACACCACGGCCTAACTGACCATAATTAATAGATCCAGGAACATGCTGGATCGGCGCCAGTTGTGGCAAAGAAGACTGCTAGGGCTTCTGTTGGCTTTGGACATAATTTGCAGTTCTATATCCCATCCATCCACTTGTAAAGCGTCCAATGCTTTCTCGCCTACATTCTCAAAGGTGTCCATTATTGTACCTACAGCACAAAGGTACATTTCCTTTACTAAAATCACCTTGTCTCTGAGATCTGGGATTACCAATACATCTATCACTTCGCCTCTGGTCAATGACATTAAAACCTTTGCCAAAAGAACTAGAATTAGCTTCACTTCTTTTGAAGTTCCGAATCTTTCGAGATTTTCGAGATGACTGGCCTTTACCCTTGTCATCATTCCTCTGATTCTCACTCCTTTATTCTTCTTCATCATTATTGCTGGACATAATCTCATAGTCCTTAATTCTTAATAAAATCTCGTAAAACTCCTTGTAATAAGTACAGTAGGTAGTGGTCGCCAAAGAACGCTACTTCTTCTTATTACCCAGCCTAAAATGACGAGACATCTTTGCCGGATTATCAACAACATCCGGATGGTAATAAGGCAAGTCCGTAAACTTTCTATAATACTCATTGATCGTCAGCTTTCCTTGTCTCACATTTGCAAACTCTTGCTTTCTACCATCATAAGATGCCGAAGGAATAATTCTTTTCTTTAAACAAGTCCTTAAACAATTCTCAACCGGCTGTTTCCTCCGGTGACAACGAATTATACTCCTGTTTCCACCAGGATACAAGTTCATAACTCAAACCAGGTAATCGTCTCAACCCTTCTGTCAAAAGGAAGATTCCTTTGACTTGCATAATCCAAAACATCTTTTCCAATTGGTTAATCCATCACTTTGCTCCCTCAGGTTCATCATTTCATAAGGTGATTCAAATTCAACTCATAACCCATCTTAAAATGTCCCTTTTTGATAATATACTGAATCACCAAAATAATAGTTTCCCCTAACAGCTAAATCAGGGAGACTAAGTTCCTCTAACTACGTGGTTTGCTACGAGGCGGTGTAGTTCTGACAGAATTCACTAGAACTTCTCAAGATGTCCAAGATTGAAACTTAGGCTCTGATACCAACTGACACACCCCGTCCCGAAGGAGGGCATGCTGGCCGTCACGTGAGAGTGACGTAACCATTTACACAGTACGGAAGCTTTAAAGATATAATTTCTAAGATAAAACACCCAAAGGTGAGTCCTAATTTTTGGCCATTCTGTCAGAACACCGTTGAATTTCCTCGTAGTCACCACACCTTTGCATTTCTTGAACCTGGAGGGGCGCAAAACAAAATTGAGTGGGTCAGCAAAACGAACGTATTCAAAACTTTCTTTTCTCTTTTGCATATACTAACCCCTCGCTGTAAAACAAGTATAGTTTCCCAGAAAATAACATATATACGTATGTATAGATATGCCAGTCATGCTCAAAGATATATCATTCATGCTCATAAATATGCCATTCATGCTCGAGAATATGCCACAACGGAAACTCATAATCAAATGTAAGTGCTCAAGCGTAATTCACATCAATAACATAAAATCTGGCAGCCGGGAGTCACCTAACGTGACCTGTACGGCTGCAGATAGAGCTCCAATCTCAACTCAATATCTGAATCTGCACACAAGTCGGAACCACCTAACGTGGTCTGTACGACAGGCTGGGTGTAATATATATATGCTCTAGTGCTACGATCACGTGAAGCTGTGCGATAAATCGCGGGTCACCTACAAGTCGGAACCACCTAATGTGGTCTGTACGACAGGCTTGCACCTAACTTGGATCCAAGACGAGCATGCGGTGCTGGTGAACATACACGTGAAGGCTGTGCCCTGGCCCTGGACGGGAGCACTAACACCGGGGGTGCAGATTATGAGCTCTCTAAACCTCTCAAACTACCATTGCATAATAAACAGGAATGCATAACCACATGAATACCGCTTACCTGGCACTTACCTGTGCCTCCTCAGCACCATGCAACAGTATGCATAATTATGGTAATGCACATATTAAAATATGATGCATATATGACAGGATATATAATTCGTATTTCTTTTAAAATACGTTTTCTGGGAAATACGTCAAGCATACGTATATATATATACTGAAAAATAACTGCCCACTCACTGATCACATCGACGTCTGGTAGGTCCCTGAGCCTCCCCTAGATTGGTTACATTCTTCCTCTGCATAATTTTCACCTATACAAAAAGTAACCAAATTGACGTTATTTAACGCACATACACCAAACATTCGTCCATAACTTTCTCATACGTTGCTCAATTTGGGTGTATGAATATACCACGGTGATCTACACGACGTCACGAACGCGTGACAATTTTCAGAACTCAATTTGGAGCTCTCACGCGCCCCCACGTGCACTGTTCACGCGCTGCCCACGCGCGCGTCTTCTTCCTCGCGTCGCCGGACTGGTTTCGCCGGAGATGGTGTTTTGCCGGAATTTCTGGGTAAATTTCAAAGTGTCATAACTTCTTCATTTCTTAACCATTTTCAACGTACTATATATCAAAATGAAGGTATTGATGAGACGAACACATCCATACCTGTCTCGACCCCTAACTCGCCGTGGTTTCGCCGGAAAAAGCCCCGACAGCTCCGGCCAAACTTTGAACTTATCGTTCTCCGTGTTCCTACGTCCATTTTTCACGTAATTTATACCAAAATGAAGCCCTAATCATAATCTACCACGTTGGACTAGTTTTAGGGCCTAAAAACAACGGAATCAAACTTTTCCAAAAATACGAAAATTCGGCCGGACTTACAGTTCGTGATCCCGACGTCCAAATCCTTCAAACGAAGCACTCCGAGCTTCCTTAGGACCTCACCAAGCTTCCTACAAGCTTCAAAATCCCAGAAAACATCAAGTTTTACGTGTGCATGAACAGTGCACACGCACAGTGAAATTGAAATCCATGTTTTCCGAAGTGAAACTCACCTGAAATTGGTACCATCGTGTTCGTGTGGTCTTCAGGAGTACGATGGTGGTCTTAGATCCTTCGTTGGTATAGTTTTGGGGTGGTTTGTGGGTGGTCTGTGTGAGTTCGAAGGAGAGAGAGAGAACTCTCAGAGAATGAGAGATTTGTGAGGGAGGAGAGAGAGAGACAAGGCACGGGAATGAGGGAGAGATTTGAGGGAGGTGGGATCCTACCCAATCCCCAAATCATCAAGTTACAACATATTTTACGCCCCTTAGTCCCGTTTAAGGGCATTTTCATAACTTCACGTCCTCGGAATTAAAATTCCGGGACGGGTTGTGACATAAAATGTACAATTTTTTTATATAAAATCTATTCAATTTTATTCTAATCCATTTTTAAACTTATATGGGTACTTTTTTTTTCTTTGATTTTAAAATGTATCCATGTCAAGTTTAATCGAAGAAATTTACTAATGTTATTAAGCCTAATATCCTTTTTTTTTTTTTTTGTGATTTTGAAGAATGTACCCATGTTTTGATACAATTAATTTTTGTTAATTTTGATGAATGTACCCATGTTTATACACACACACACACACACACACACAATAGTATATTTATATTTTAATATTTTTAATCCCACAAATTATGGTTTTTTTTATTTAAAATTTCATTTATATAAACAACTAAAATTTCTAATTTTTAATTTAAAAAATATAGTAACGTACATAGAAATAAATTATCACATTAATTTCAGGGACCTTGATCAAAAATTGAAAACCAATAAGGTTTCAATCAAAGAATATTTATAACTAAGAACCGCATTCAAAGTCTCCCATAATATTCCTAACACAAATGAATGGAATTATGTCATTGTTTTTCCTTTTTTTGAGTAATGTTATACTAATATTTTTCATATTATATTTGTAACATCTTTTTAATAGAGGCAAAATAATAAGAAAAATGTGATAATAGTAGAATTTTTGGTTTTTAAGGAAAAAGGAATCAAAATTTAAAAACTAAGAGTTATAATAATACCGTTCACAATTTTATACTTTGCAATTACAAATTTGGCCAACGTCACAAGATATGAGCTTATTAATGATTTCAAAGCAATTTTTTACAAATTTGTATGCTCATGAAAAGGTAAGCCGATCGATAAGTTGAGGAGCAGGTGAGAGCAACGTACGAGAAGATCTCACAAATTCAAAGACTATGGATCAATAAATCGAGATCATGAGTTCAATGGAGAACTATGCGGCAGCGACAATAGGTATTAGCCACAAGGACTATAGCTTCTTTACTGTTTGCTGTTTCCTATGTGCTGCGCGCCAAAGCTGTCTTTGTGCCCTTTGTGTTTTATGGTTCATCTTCCTTCTGTGCGTACTTGTATCCTTTGACCAAAAAAAAGTCTTGTTGTTTGGCATATTGGTTGCCCTAACCGACTACAAAAAATAATTGCACCCAAAAATTTTATGGGAAATACGTACAAATAGGACAATTTCTTAATCTTAGGATAAAAATAGGATATTTTGAATATGCACACAATATACACAAAAATCAGACAGAAATAAAATTTTTCTTACACCTTAAAATGACTTAATTTCCCTTGTTTATTAAATGGATTATTTCCTCCCATTTTTTTTATTTCCCTCTCTCTCCCTCCCTCTCTATTCGCTCACTTTCTCCCTCACGCACTCTTTCTCCCCTACTCGCTATGCACACACAGTGTACTGTCATCCCGACCAACACCATCCAAATCGAAGCCACCACCAATTTCATTTTGTCCTCACGAGTCCAAAACATCTAACCTTGTCACGAATCTCATCCCTCATCATTCGAATCGAAACTCAAGCAGGCCACGAGTTTTCCGGCGATTTTTCGACAACACGAAAAACAACCAAGGCTCGAGAGCACCACCACCGGAATTGCATCAGGGTGGGAACAAAGCCCAGTCATTAAATGCTGGTGTTTTGTTGGATGAATTTTTTTAAGGATTTGCTCATTGTATTTACACGACATGCACACGATATGTTCATAGATCTGAGCCAACCTAAAAACCAAGAGCTCACAATTTTCTTTTCGAAATAAGAAAAATGACATCATCACCTATGACGTCACCACCATATACACTATATGCACACTATATGTACTTCATATGTACAGTACATGCACATAATATGCACAGAACTGGAGATCAAGCAACAAACTACTTTTTGCATTAATAAAAAACTTTAATGGCAACCTATTGGTATAGTGGATACAATTAAAACATAATTGTTACGTATATAAGGTTACAGTGGCAGTTTGAAAAGTCTTGTTACATATATCAATCACCGCTTAACTGTGCATGTGAAAAACATGATACTCGTTGTCATTATTTCATATACACGCATGATCCTTAACGTCCTCTAAACTTTTTCTTAATTTTGTTTTTTTCCAAGGCCAACTAGGTTGTGGTTATACTCACTAAATTCCGGGCGCACAACATACGTGCATCATAACTAGTGAACATTCCTGCTTCTTATATTAAGATGCAGCCATGCACACCACATCCACATTACGGAAAAAATTTCACAAATTTCTGCAATTGGACACTTGAACCAGAAATTGTTCCATCCTAGTTTTGTAGCACGTCAAAACTTGAAATTTAGGAGGGTGTAATCAAACTTGGATTTGAGAGTATTTTATAATACTTTAAAATCATAGTGTAGTCAATTAAAAGATTTTAAAGGATTTTAGAATCCATTCAAATCTAGGTGTAATCAATTAAAAGATTTTAAAGGATTTTAAAATCCATCCAAATCTAAGTGTATTCAAAAAATTAAGATTTTGGAGGATTTCAGTAAGTTGTGGATTTTGTGGAATTTGAGTAAGAAGTATAAATAACCAAGACTAAAAAGAATCCAACCTCACCCCTTAGGATTTCAAATCCTTTTCCATCTGGGCAGTCCTCAAATCTCTACCAACCCCAGCCACAAACAGGTAACCACCATATACTTTGGTGGAATCTCTTATTATGACCCTTAGACCTTAATTAGGCACGTATGATCATCGAAGGACATGATCGATCTAGGATTTTGGTTAATACTACTCTCTCATCATTTCGATTTTTTAATGTCTATGGTACTACTAGCATTACTAAAGTACCACAGCATACGTCTATGGCAAAAGGGTAGTCGGTGGTGATGGTTGTTGGTGGTGTAGTGCTCAAAAGCTCACCAAAGTTATGTTGATCCATCAATTGAGAAAGAGATTGAGCTGTGGTTGTGTGAAATGGGACCCGAAAAGGAAGGGGATAAAGTGGCTATTGAGTACAGTAAGGTAAGGGGAAAGATTTTTCCCTTTTTTTTTTTTTCAATACAAAAATTATATGAAAATCCACCACAATCCACCAAAATTTACAAACTAAATCCATTCAAATTTTTAAAAATCCATATGAATTTTGTAGGAGTCTTAAATCCTTATAAATCCTATCAAATCTGTCACTTTTAAAATCCTTCAAAATCCTTTAAAATCTTAGTTTGACTAGACATTCCAAAACTCATAGGCCCTAACGTGAAACACAATTCTTAATTTAACTTCTACCAGACCGTCTAACAGGGGCGGCCAAACCGTCCACTAGCGGTGGCATATCTTTCGAGCATGTTGACTCGACGTCCGTTAGGTACGTCTATCATTGCAGGCATGTTTGCAACTAGTATATGATCTCGTCACTTTAGCTAGATCAGAGGAATGTGTTTGGAGCAACATTCTAAAAGCTAAAATAGACCTGATAAATAATACAATAGGATTTTCGATTCAGTATCTCATACCGAACCATCCCTAGAACCTATCTTTGGAGGTAGTCCGTGTGAAACGAGTGCTGGATACTTTTGACCCGTCCCTCCCGTTTAATATGCTCCACACCTGATAAATAATACAACAAAAAAGCTAGGGTAATTTTTTTTTTATACATTGATATTTTTACACTAAAGACAAGGACACATATTGAGCAACCTAATTTAATCTCGAATTCGTCATTTACGAAATTTGAACATAAGACCTCTCACTTTTAAGTGAAGAGAAATACTACAAAGCTGTAGTAGTAAGTGGCTGTTAAGGATTAAAAGCGGACACCAAAAAAAGATGAGGTATTTCTAGTGTTTGATAAACATCCTAAAACCTTTTTGTTTATTTCCACAGCTGAGGGTAATAAGAATTAAAAAACCGAATAAGCAAAAGATTAGAAAACTGGCTTTTAATCCCAAACTTGTTTTCTTTTTTTTCTGCAAAAGTCCTCACTTGACCATCGCAGCCCATAGCTATTGCTTGACCAAACCTGCCACCACACTGCGATCCAACCTGCCAACCAACAATCAAGCACACCTAACCTTACCCAGGGCCGGCTCTAAGAATTTGAGGGCCCTAGGTGAACCTTCGAATTGGGCCCTAGTATTCTATGACCTCTGGTCCTTTATACATTGATATGTATAAAAGGAATTCACTAAATGCATAAAAAATTCTATTTCCATGTCAAATATCATTAAAATTAATATCAAAACTCAAAAGGAGATAAATATACAAATATTTACATGTCTCATGTTTTTAGACGCAAATGTACTAAATGTTTGTAGTCAAGAATCTAAGATTGAGAATGAAGAATAATAAAACTTGATTGATTAGTATAATAATTTCAACAACGCCAATTGTTTCTCTTTGTTTTTTTTTTTTTTTTCCTAAAATCAACATCACACTAACGAATCGAATATTAAAACAATCCATTGAATAAAAAATTATTGAAAAGCAACATATAAATTCATAGTTTTAATTACCTTAAAGTAGAATCTTCAAGACTATATGATAGTTGATTTAAACATTCAATAGAAATGGAGAGTATGGAAAATTGAAAGAAAAAAATATTGCAAGGGGACTTGAGTAAATTGGGAGTTCGACAGATGAATTGAGAGTAAATTTGAAAAACAAGAAAAAACTAGTGACTAAAAAGGTAGTTCCATGTTTCGAACTCAAGGCCCAAAAAAAAAAAAGAGCCGAACATTTCCGCTACACCAACAAATAAATTATGATATTTTTTACTTTTTTTTATATTTATGTGTTAATTGCAGGGTATTAAAAAAAATTAGGAACCCTAAACTGGCGCCTACTTAGGCTACCCTTAGGGGCGGCCGTGACTGTACCTACTGATACAACAACCACGTATCATGACCCATGCATGCATGATCCCACTGAATCTTTTCAGTTCGACCAAAGCCACATTCTGTCGTCCAGTAGCCCGTACCGCCACCTGCACCTATTGCATACCGCCCGTTTGCAGCCCCAGCCCAGACCCATGAATCTATCACTACCAAATTTTTTTTCAATATGTTCATAAATCCAAAAACTTTTTGGTAGCAAGAAAAAGAAAAAAAAAATAGAAATGAGAGAAAATGACGTAAAATGAAGAAAAGCTTAGTTGTTATGGCCAATTTAACAAGGGAGAGAGGGAGCGCGACAACAGAGAGAGTGGAGAAATATGTGATATTTTGAAGGGGTGTTATTACCCTACAGAGTGCCTTTATTTATAATAATAAGCAAGAGAAGAATCCTTGTCTTCAAGGAAATGATTCCTAGTAGAGAAAGAATAACTAGTAATCAAATCTATTTAGGATTTATAATCACACTTTAATATAATATCTATAACACTCACCCTTTAGTGTCTAAATACTCAAGTAGATTCATCATCAGGTAGAAGATTGAAATGTAACTACTTAAAGTATCATAAAAACTAGGCTGCTGTTGCTATTGACCAGACATTGAAAATTAAATATTAGACTGACTTACACTTATATAAATTCAAAGAAATTTTATATGCAGACAGTTGACACATAGAGGTACATTCTCACAAATGTATGAAATTTCTGGAGTTGATTTGCTATTTTAATTAAATAAAAAATAGGACAAACAAAAATTAAATAATGAAAATAGATTTTAGTTCACAAATTAAGAAAACGAGTTAGGGGAAGGCTGTCCACCACCAATATCATGCAAATAAGTTATATTTCATTCAAATTCCTTTTATTTATGGATGAAGATGCTCAAGTTGGGTCACTGCTAGCTAGAACTCAACTTATTACTCTCTCTTACTTAGTATGTTAAGAGAATGGTGTTTTCAACTTAACTTAGTTCCTAGCATGTAATCTAGAATGACGTGTTCATAGATTTAACAAGTAGAAATCATTAAGAACAAAAAGAGTTTGAGTCGTCACAAGGCATCGTAAATACTGACATTGTCTTACTTATCCTAAAAATTGGTTCACAGGTTAATTGCAATTAACAAGTACTACTCTATCAGGTAAGGCACACACATATTCATAGCATTAGGAATCGTAGATATGCTTACTAAGTATGCATTCACAAAAAAAAAACACACATAATGAATTCATCACTGACATAGGTAGTCAACAAATTTTCATCCATTCATAAAGAAATCTAAACAAAATGGCATAACAAACTTGCAATCATATTTGGGGCTTCAAAACAACCCCTAACTTTTGGAAATTTTGTTATACATAATTCTTAAATTAAAACAAAAGAAAAACATGAGTTTGAGAAGATAAAACCAAAAGAAAAGAATGAGGTCCTTGCTACTTCTTTTCTTCTCTCCACACTAAGCTTCTTCTTCTTTTTCTTTTCATAACCATCCAATTGTGTTATGGTTCCCACCATCGTGACAATTCAATCCTAATTAAAGTCAATTAGTATTGTGACTTGTGGTTTTCTTGGCTGCATCAATTGTGGGTGCTAGGATTTAATGTGTTAACTGCTTTCATTGCTTTCTTATAAGTTACAAACTGCTCAGCCTCTTGAGAACCTTTCAGTGTTAAAACAAACATAACTTCTTCTAGAAAAACAATATTAACAAGCCCTAAAATGCTCCAGAAAGTAGACATTCATAGATTTCCAAGCATATAAGGCTCATTCTCTGATTTATTATGAGTTGTTTGTAAATCGCTGCCAAAGTCAGTTGATATGTACAGGCAGTTTTGAGGAATTTGCTATTTAAAATCCCACTTGTGCTCTTTTTCTCTTCTTTGCTTGAAAAAGCTTACAAAACACAAAAACAAAGCAAATAGTTTGAAAATAAAAGGAAGTAACTAAGAAAAGACAAGTGAATTTGATGTAAAATATATTTAAATGCAAGCTTATCATAGATATGAAAATGTTTCGTTGATTGTGTGGGCACACAAGAAAGAACATGATTAAGAACAAGGATATTCGAGATAAAGTAGGAGAGACCCCAATTGAAGATAAGATGAGAGAAAAATCAATTAAGGTGAGTTGGACATGTGAACCGAAGATTTACAAATGCTTTGGTTAGAAGATTGGACAATGAGATGAAGGCTCAAAGCAAAAGCGGTAGAGGAATACCTATAAAGACTTGAAAAGAGTTTTTAAGAAAAAAAAATGTAGAACATTTGGAGCTAATGGAAGACATGGCGAAAAACTAATGCAATGACTTTTTAGGATTCATGCAGTTCACCCAATTAGTAGGATAATGCTTGATTGTTGTTGTAGTATTTATTTATATATTTATTTATTTTTGTCAATAATTAGGTGAAATTTTAAGGAGAGAGCCTCGAATCAGGGTGACAAGATCCACAAGGTGCTTGATTTTGACTATAGAACTAGCCTCCTCCATACATCAAACATTTGGAAGTAAAAATATATGAGACATAAATTATACAATTTTACCCGTTTAGAAATTTGAAAAGCAACTGAATACTATATTATAATGATATTCATTTTCATTAATAAATGAGATATCTTAAATTCGGATCTCGAGAATCACGAGTTTGTAACTAATTTATTTATCCACCCCAATATAATATACACTATATTAAATAAATCTGTAAAAAAAATATTCCAAGTATATTAGTTCTAAAGCTAGAATTTGATGGAAATGTGTTGTATCCTTGTATGACTGCGTGGATTTGAACTTTATCAATTGTTAATCTAATATTTAACTTGCAAATGCTATTGTATGATTAAAAAAAAAAACAAAAAGCCATATGCCTAAAAATAATAAAAACAAAATTCGTGTCTGGCACACCAATGTAAACGATAGAAGAGTAAAAGAGTCCCAAAAATGAAGAAAATGACAACTTTCTGGTGGAGCCACACAAATCAACCACAACAGTAGTCTTCCGACTGATGCATGGCAGATTCGTGTGTGAATTCCAAAACAAAAAGCCATATAAAACCAAGCAATCTTCTAGTTTGTAATTATTACTTACAGGCCATATTTGGTGCCCCCACCTCACATGGTATTCGAACAAGAACCTATGTTTAGTGAAACGAGCGCTGGATACTTTTGACCCGTCCCTCCCGTTTAATACGCTCCACACCTGATAAAAAATGCAACAAGAAAGCTAGTGTAATTTTTTATTACATTGATATGTTTTTATACTAAAGGCAAGAACACGTCATGAGTAACTTTATTCGATGTCGAATTCGTTATTTATAAGTTTCGAACCTAAAGTATTTCATTTTTAAATGAAAAAGATGAATATTACCAAACCGTAATACTGAGTGATTATGAAAGATTATTTAGTACTTCCTTGGTACTGTTGACGTTTTTTGAAAAGCGGATACCAAAAGAAGATGAGATCTTTTAGTGTTTGATAAACATGCTAAAACCCTTTTTTTTTCTTTCCACAACTGAGGGTAATAAGAATTAAAAAACCGAAGTAATAAAAGATTGGAAACAAAAATTAAATAACGAAAATAGATTTTAGTTCACAAATTAAGAAAACAAGCTAGGGGAAGTGCTATCCACCACCAATATCATGCAAATAAGTTATGTTTCATTCAAATTCCTTTTATTTATGGATGAAGATGCTCAAGTTGGGTCGTTGCTAGCTTGAACTCAACTTATTACTCTCTCTTACGTAACATGTTAAGATAATAATGTTTTCAACTTAACTTAGTTCCTAAAATGCAATATTGAATGACATGTTCATATATTAAACAAGTTGAAATCATTAAGAACAAGAAGAGCATAAGTCATTACAAGGCATTATAAGTACTGGCATTGTCTTACTTATTCTAGAAATGGGTTCACTTGTCATCGTAAGTACTGGCATTGTCTTACTTATTTTAGAAATTGGTTCACATGTTAATCGCAATTAACAAATACTACTCTATTGGGTAAGGGTAGACACGCACATATTCATAGTATTAGAATCCTAGATGTGCTTACTAAGTATGTATCCACTAAAAACACATAAAGAATTCATCATTGACATAGGTAGTTAACCAATTTTCATCCATTCATAAAGAAATATAAACAAAATGTCATAACAAACTTGCAATCATATTTGGTGCTTCAAAACAACCCCTAACTTTTGAAAATTTAGTTACACATAATTCTTAAATTAAAAGAAAAGAAAGACATAAGTTTGAGAAGATAAAACCAAAAGAAAACAGTGAGGTATCCTTGCTGCTGCTTTTCCTTTCCCCCGACGTTCTTGCTGCCTTCCTTTCTCCTTTCCACACTAAGCATATTATTATTATTTTTTTTATAACCTTCCAAATGTGTTGTGGTTCCCATCATCATGACAATTCAATCCTAACAAAAGCCAATTAGTATTGTGACTTGTGGTTTTCTTGGTTACATCAATTGTGGTTGCTAGGATATAATGTGTTTATTGCTTTCTTATAAGTTAGAAACTACTTAGCTTTTTGTGAGTCATTCAGTGTTAAAATGGGCATAATTTTTTCCAAAAAAATGATATTAACAAGGCATAAAATGCTGAAAATGGACATCCATAGCTTTGCGAGCATATAAGCCTCATTTTCTAATTCATCTCGAGCTGTTTATAACTTGCTGCCAAAGTAAGTTGATCTGCACCATTAGTCTTGACGAATTTTCTATTTGAAACCCCACTTGTGCTCTTTTTCTCTTCTTTGCATGAAAAATCCTACAAAACACAAAAACAAAGCAAATAGTGCAGGAAATATAAGGAACTAACTAAGAAAAGACAAGTGAATTTGATGTAAAATATATATAAATATGAGCTTATCACAGATATGAAAATGTTTCGTTGAATGTGTGGGCACACGAGAAAGAACATGATTAAGGATAAAGATATTCGAGGTAAAGTAAGAGAGGCCTTAATTGAAGATAAAATAAGAAAAAATCGTTTAAGGTGTTTGGACAAATGAACTGAAGACTTGCAAGTGCTTCGTTAGATGATGGGACAATGAGATGAATGCTCAAGGCAAAAACGGTAAAGGAAGACTTGGAAAGAGTTTTTAAGAAAAAATGTGGAATTTTAGAGTTAACGGAAGACTTGGCAAAAACTGAATGCAATGACGTTCTAGAATTCATAATGTTCACCCAATTAGTAGGATCAAGCTTGATTGTTACTGTTGTAGTAATATTTTTTTGTCAACAGTTAGGTAAAATTTTAAAAATTTGGAAGTAAAAAGATGTGAGACATAAATTATACAATTTTACCCGTTTTGAAACCTGAAAATTAATTTAATACTATATTATAGTGACATTTATTTTCACTAATAAGTTCGAATCTCAAGAATCACAAAGTTGTAACCAATTTATTTATCCACTCCAATATAATATACATTGTGTCAAATGGATCTGAAAAAAAAAAAATATTCAAAGTATGTTAGTTTTAAAACTAAAATCCATATGCCTAAAAAATAATAAAAATAGAATTCGTTTGTATGGCACATCAATATGAACGACAAAAGAGTAAAAAAGTCCCAAAAAGGCAGAAAATGACAACTTAGTGGTTGAGCCACACAAGAACAACCCCAATAGTAGCCTTCCGACAGATGCATCGGCAGAAATTTCGTGTGTGAATTCCAAAACCTCGTTTGCTACACCCACCTCGTCCTGTATTCAAGAATACAGAACCTACACCAATCTCAAAACAAAAAAACCATATAAAACCAAGCAACTCTTCAAGTTTGTAATTATAACTTACAGGCCTCGTTTGCTGCACCCGCCTCGTCCTGTATTCAATAATACAGAACCTACTTATAAATTACAGGCCACGTAAACGTGCACCTACCTCGTCCTGTATTCAATAATACAGAACGAATCTCAAAACAAAAAACAATATAAAACCAAGCACTTCAAGTTTGTAATTATAACTTACAGGCCTCGTTTGCTGCACCCACCTCGTCCCGTATTCAATTATAATACAGAACCTATGTTTGGAGGTGGACCGCGTGAAACGACAGCTGGATACTTTTGACCCGTGCTTGTCGTTTAATAACACCCGATAAATAATATAACAAAAAATTAGAATCATTTTGTATTATAATTCAGTAATATTTTTTTATTTTTAAATAAAAAATTTTAAGTTTGATTTTCGTTAAATACGAGTTTAAATCATATTATTACTAACTCATTATGAATTATTGTTTGCTCATTGTGCGTCTAAGTCCATCCTCATTTCCATTAGTGTTGATAATATTATTTGTTCAAAAAAAAAACAAAACTAAGGATTTTTTTCTTTAAGCACATCGATATATTTTTATACTAAGGAGAATGAGAGTTCGATTAAGCCACATAATGGGCAACCTAATTTAGTATTGAATCACCATCTATAAGATTTGAAACTAAGATCACTTAATTCTAAATAAAGAAAAATATCATTAGACTGTACTATTAAATGATTGCTAATTATTGTTCACTACCACTTTGGTACTTTTGATGTTTTTTAAAAAGCGGATACCAAAAAACGTTGAGGTCTTTCTAATGTTTGATAAAGATATTAAAACTTGTGGTTTTTTTTTTTTTTTTTCCTTTTTTTTTTTTCCCACAACTGAGGGAAAACCGAAGCAGCAAAAGATTGGAAAACTGGCTTTTTATCCCAAACTTGTTTTTTGGGAACTTTAACAAAAAATTCTCAGTACTATTTATTTTAACGAAAAACCATATTTTTATACTAAAAAAGTCAATCTTTGTATTATTCACTTTACCCTTTATTTTATTCTTATTGTTAAAACTCATAGTTTTCAAATATTTTACCATTAGTTTTCCTTTGTTTTTTTTTCCTGCACCAGTGCCTACTTGACCACCTCGACCTGCCTCTATTGCTTAACCAAACCTGCCACCACACTGCGATCTGACTCGCCAACCATCTAGCACACCTGACAGTATCTACTGTTGCAATAACAACCATATCATGGAGAGATTTTTCAGTGTAAACGATACATAAGATGGTAAATCACGTGTCATTATATAAATTATAGAATATGTGTGTTAAAAAGTTAATAACTTAAAAAATAAAAATTTTCACTATTTATATAAAAACACGTGATATACTATTAGTATGCACGATCTCATCGATTCTTTTCAGTATTTCTAAATCCGTCTTGTGTCGTTCGGTAGCCTGCACCTATTGCATACCGTCCATTTGCAACCCTAGCACATACCTATGTCGAACAAAAAAAGGTAAAAAGATATTTTTTTTTATCATAACTAAAAGGTTAAAGACAATAACGTAATTTTACAAAATAAAATTTTACTTTTTTTTTTTTAAACCTCACGACTTTATCATTTATATTTAAAAAATAAAATAAAAACCTCTCTCTTCTCTCTTTACGCTCACGTTCTATCTCATTCTATTCCTATCTCCTTCAATTTAAAAAAAAAAAAAAAAAATTCACACACTTTGTGTGTAAGTATATAATAGTGTTCATAAACCTAGAAATCTTTTGACAGCATGAAAAAGAAAGAAAAAAAAAAAAGAAGAGAAAATGACGAAAGATGAAGAAAAGCTTTAGAAACTTTTTGACATAAATAAAAAAAAAATAAAAAAAAAAGAAAAAAAATGAAAAAAGAAGAAAAGGATAGGATTAAAGAAAAAGAAAATCTAAGATTTGGCAAGCGGTCATCTACAGAGTGGAGTGTTGCCATTGTATCACGACTTGAGTTCGAACTTCGCCTACTTCCTAATCTAATATTCAAAAGAAAACTAATGAAAATAGCATGAAAAGTTTAAGTTCTAACCAAAAAAACAAAAATGTATTATAAGTGAATAATATCATGAATGATTTTTTTAGAGTAAAAATATTCTTAAAATTAAAAGTAAGCAATACCAATAATATTTAGTTAAGACTCTCAATATTTAATCCAAAAAATGTATCGTTCGACCAAAAAAAAAAAAAAAAAAGCTTTTGTCTTGTCATAGATTTGCAGCTATTTTACGTAAAATTTATTAAACACGATAAGGCTATTTTTTCTTCTTGTAATACTTTACAGCTTTATTTCAGAGCTATTTTACGATTACAGTTTATCAAATACTTTATTGTTTCACAGCTAGTTCCGCAGTTTTAGTAATACCAAACTATCAAGCATCACCTCGCCTATTCTTTCCTCATCTCAACTGAAGCCATCAAGTATCAATTTCTCTTTTCTCGTAACTCAAGATCCAGATTGTTTCCAGCCCCTTTGTTTCCTCTTCCCTTCAGATCTCCACCATCAAGCACCATGATTCTTCAACCTTACCAACAAATCACCATGAGAGCTAGCTGCTGAAGAAATATAAGAAGAAGATGAAACATCGATTGCGATGGCATGTCTAGAAGTAGAAGACTCCAAAAGTTTAATCCGAAACCCAGATCTGATAAAGGGATTGCGGTGTTAAGGATTTGTCAGGATAAATAATTGAAGCATTCGGTTTTGCTTTTCAAATATTATTGGACGATATAATTGAATCCCAAACCCAAAAAGAACCATGTAAAACTTAACCCTAACAATATACTGCCGGCGCGTATCGGACCTGTGATATGCGTCCAAATTTTCTGATAAGCTGGCATGTCTGTGCTTGTCAGACATGGCTTTTGTTTTATCTTTCAAATACTCGTGTCCTCGGTGTTGCTTTCCACTAATTACGGTACTTTTATTTTCCCAATAAGATTCCCTCGATTCTTTTGGTAAAGATTTTAAGGATCCATAAATAATGTCGTTTTATCATTATGATCATTTTTTATGAAGTACTATTTATATTTAATTTTAAATAAAAATATTTAAAATAATTTCTAACCGTATAATGTATAATGAACCGATACGATTCATAGATCCCTAGATTCAGTGAGAATCCAAATTCTTTATTTTCAACTGCTACTTTCCGTTAATTATATTTTTTGACAACTGTTAATTATTCTTTTGGTTGCCACTTACAATCTATTATGTATTAGTATTCTTTTTTACTTGTAAATAAGAAAGATTTAAATTTGATTCTTGTTAAAAATAAATTTGAATTATAACCTATTACGAAGCTTAACACATTTCTCTCTCCTTCTTTTGTTAAAAAAAAAAATAATAATAATAATATTTTTTTGGTTTGTAATTCCATTGAGCAGTGCTTTCACATCCACTATAAATATATAGCTCCATGTCCATCTCTCAACCCCAAGATTGAGTATCATCTCCCTCGTCTCAATGTGCTTTCTCTCTCCCTCTCTATCTGCTTCTCTCCAACATCCTCCTCTCATACGAACTCCAATATCGACGCTGCCCACCCCTCTCGACCTGGAGGACGTAGATCTGCAAACCCAGTTCATCCCATCACATTATCCAACGCATGTGCAAGCGCCCAGATCGGCAATTCCCAGCTCTACAAACTTACAGATCTACAATCCAGGCATGTTCTTGTGTTATTTTGTTTTGTGCAGTTCTTGTGTTATTGTTCGTTTTCTTTACTGATATCTGAACTGGCAACAGCTCCTATAAAAGAGATGAAAAAACAGGTGAAAAACAAAATAGATACCCAAAACAAAAGAAAGTTGCACCAAGAATGTGAAACCCACATTGGAGAGGGTCTTCATTTGGGATCAAGAGAGTCGATTTTCTATAGAAACAACATTCCTATTCTAAATTGGACTCTCAGGTTAAATTTTACACCCTTAAATCCATAAAAAAATCCGGGTTTGACTATCCTTTTGCCGACAGCTTCCGTAAAGGAGACTGACCCAACATTAGGAACTGCCTGACTGCTGTTGCTATTTGAGTGACTGTCTACTTGTGCTTATAATATACATACATATGCATACAATTATATTATATGAGTTGAGAGATGGGGGACCCGACAATTTTTACACATAGTATAAGGCTCACTTTGTATGTATTTTTAACAATTTTTTAAAGGAAATTTTAATGAAAGGGCTTGAGCCAATAAATATTTAACCAACAATTATTCCAAAATGTTATTTAACCAAAAGAACTTAAAGTTTAACAAAAAATCATTCAAAACTGTAGACCGCAGGTCAAACTTACAAGCCTAACCCACTACAGATCTACAATTCCGTGAATAGCACTAAATGATTTCATATTATCTTGATTTTTCACCAACCTCAACCCAACATGAAACCCCCATAATAACTCTGTCTTCCTATCAAATCGAATTCTCCCATTTCAAAAACACCCAAATCAAAGTTGAAAAATGAAGCATTCATTAGCACAAAGCTGTCGAAACAAGTTCAAAGAAGTTTAATGGTAGAAACCATAAAAAAAGTTTAATAGCAGAAACCAGCAAAAAAGTGTCTGAATAAAAAAAAGAACTAAAACATAAACCTGTTTTTAGATAACCCAAAACATAACACTCCTAGAAAAAAAAAATTAATCAGATACAACATTTGTTTTGTCTATGCACAAACAAACACTGTATCTGAAAAGAAAATAACCAAAATCTAGAAACAGTGTCTTAAATTTCAAAAACAGTGACTTAGATTTCATAAACAGTGATTTAATCCCAGAAATAGTCTATGTTTTAACCTTTGACTATATTTTTTTCTTTCATGTATTAGTTGATTATGTTTAAGAAACATGATGCTTATTTTGCTTTGAATCCAAATAGTGAATTTCACTATTTATTTTCTAGCTTACATTTAAAAAACAGCGTGTTTATTTCATTTGGATCTAGAAACAATGACTTAGATTCCAGAAACAGTAACTTAGATTATAGAAACAGTGACCTAGATTCCAGAAACGGTTTTACTTAAAATCCAGAAACAATTTATTTTTAGAGTCCAGAAACATTGACCCGTCATTATTATTGAATAGCATGCATATCTCAAATTTATTTATTTTCTGAAGAAACAAACGATGAAAATTGAAAAATAGTACCTCGAATACACTATAAATAATAACAATGATCACATTTCAACGAAATAATACAAAATATAAATTAAATAGCATGAGGATTCATATTTTTGTTTGAAAGAGAAATAAGGTCTGCAAAATAACGATGAACTCCATTCATGACGAAAATTTGAAACTCAACCTAATAAAATTAGGGGTAAAATTGACAAATCATAATTTATGATATTTGCGCTATTTTTAGTTGGACTACTTTAATATGGGCCTTTTCCTAATCATTAAACAAAACTTATAACATGTTTTTTTTACTAAAATTAAAATTTTTCAAGTAAATTTCATTAATTTTCCTTTTTTTAAATGAGATTTTATAAAAAAAGTTACTTGCATTCTAAAACTTTTATTATTATTATTATGCATTACAAATATTTTATATTTAGAAAGAAAAATATACTTATTAAAAGAGTATAATAAAATTTTTAGATTGTCAATATGCTTTTTTTTATTAGCATTCCACAGTATGTTGATTACACCTTTCATTAAAATTTAATATTAAATAACTTACATACCTAATATGTAATGACAGTTTCGACCTTATAAAGTTTAAAAAAAAAATCCCAAATTACTTTTCACATGTATATCATAAGTTTATTTATCTTCTTCAACTCTCAAAACCACTCTCATCCTCCATTGTATAATTAATGAAACTACAAATATGTTAATTGAAAAAATTATTCTTGACGAATGAAATGTGAAATCAACGTTTTCGGAAACTTTACATGAGGTAAGACTTTGTATTTTCATTGTTTAAGTGATTTCAACGACATCGGCATGCATATAGTTGCGTTATGAATGATATCCATTAAAAACAAATATGATTGATGATGAGAATCACACCTAATAAACCTTAGCCACATTAGATTACAAAGATCCCTTGATTTTAAAAGCAGCGTAACAACCTAATCTCTTCTCTAATTAAATGATTCAATAACTAAATCCATTCCCATGATTCGATCAAAGGAAAAGAAGAGGAATAATCATCAACCCTAATATTTATTTAATCCCCATTACCCAGTGCCACTGCTCTTACTCTATACAAAGCTCAACACTTCTATAGCTGCTGTTTTTTTTGGATTTTTATCTTCCTCATCCATTGTTGCGAAAATCATCTTCTTCATCTACTGGTACATAATACCCACAGCCTTCCACCTTTCCATGAAAGGGATAGGGAAACATGATGGGATAAACACATTCAAATAATCAAACAATTGTTGGCACCACTCCAATATAAAAATTTAAAAAATTTCGAAATTGCACCAGCTTCAGCTTTACATCGAAGGTTCTTTTGGATGACCTTATGTATTTGCAGTTAAAATTTGAAAAGTGGGGTATACGTAGAAAATGTAAGTTATATGGTGAGAGTGTGGGGTGTGAGGCTATATAGGAAAGTAAATGGGGTGTAATAAGATAAGTTTAAATTAAAAAAGCAAATATGGGTTGTAATAAGATAAGTTTAAATTAAAAAAGCAAATATGGGGTGCATTAAGTATGTGAGTTGTATTTAATAATATGTGGGGTTTCAATATAATAAGCCTTGGCAATAACATTTCTATATTTTTATGTTATTTCATTATCTCTGTTTTATTATAAAAATTTGACTTGATATTTTGTTATTAAAAAAAATTCGACTTGATACTTTGTTTTATCATTTTATCTAAATTACCTATTAACAAAATCGCTTTGTCAACTTAAGGAAAGTAAAAATATAAAGTTAACTTTGTCAATGAACTAAAAAAATTATCAAATTAACTCCCAACCAGGTGATCATATTAGTTGTTATTATTTTTTCTTTCACGTTTCTCTCAAATAAAATAAACTTTTAGTGACAAAATAGTTATCCAAAAACAGTGGCAAAATACATGAACATCCTTTTCAATGACAAAACAATAGTTTGAAGGTCGTCACCAAAAGATTTTATCGACATTTTATATTCTATCTTTGTAAATTTTATTTTTAAAATTGTATAAGCACGTGCATAACGTTGTACAATTGCTAGTTCTTATTAATTAGAGCAGGGCATATTTTTGTATTTTTGTATATTTAACTATTTACAAATTCTGCAGATTGAGCTTTATTGCAAGTGACATAAAGGAATTATGCATGTGCACTATGGTATGAGTTCAATTGTCACTTATTTTGTTCTCCTAACAGTTAACTATTAACCAATTAACTTTATCGTTCGTAAAAAGCGCATATATATATATATATATATATATATATATATATATATATATATTTTGTTATCAACTGTGTCTTTGCACCTCTACCGATTGACTCTTGTTTGTTTGTCTTTATCTTATGTTGATTATTTTATTCTTTATTTAAATAAATTAATTTACAAATTATTTAAAATAATTAAGGAAAAGATGAAGTCAATGGTGTTGATTTTTGTTATTTTATTTTTTACAGCGACATCAACTACTTTGAACGTGGTTTTTTTTTCTTTTTTCTTTTTTTTTTTCAATTAAACTGACTTATTCAAAGAATTCTGAATTGGGAGAGGTATTTTATGGTATTTTGAAAGCTTCACCTATTTAGTATTCTCACATGATATACAGGAACTAATTTAAGCGTCGTTTCGCAGTAATACTAAGAGAACTGCCGTAGTCCAGCAAACTCTCCTAAAGAAGAAAAGAAAGATAGTTCAGCAAAACCTCTCTTCTCTTAATTATACAAATTAATATTCGTATCACTATCGACCTAGCTAGCCAGTAAGTTACTTAATTTACTCCACTGTCTTCCAGCGCGTTCATAATTTTATATCTTATTTATCCTCTTTCTTCTTCCTTCTCTTCTTCTTAGCCTTGTGGATATTCTTCGTCTCCTTCAACCCAAACACCAATGGAGCATGGGGAAGTTCTAGCAGATTGCATGGGAACCCAAAAGGCGCATTCATCTCCTCCAACCCCTGAATACGTACATGAGGTCTTCCTGAGTTTTAGGGGCGAGGACACCCGCGATGGGTTTACGAAATATTTGTACACTGCTTTGAAAAGGAAAGGAATCAATACATTTCGGGATGACGATAAACTTGAGAGGGGAAAGACCATTAAACCAGAACTCTTGAAGGCAATTGAGGAATCGAAGTTGGCAGTCGTCATTCTTTCAGATGACTTTGCTTCTTCAACGTGGTGTTTAGATGAGCTTGCGCATATCGTAAAGTGCAATGAAGACAAGGGGCTTCAAATTTTTCCAGTTTTCTATTACGTTGATCCATCTGAGGTAAGAAAGCAAAGAACAGGAAATTTTGGCAAGGCCCTTGCTAAGCATGAAGAAGATTTCAAGAACGAAATCGGGAAGGTGGAAAGGTGGAGGGAAGCTTTAAAGCATGTGTCGAATATCTCCGGATGGCATATTCAGAAAGAAAGGTACGCACTTCTCTTCTCAATGAAGTAATCGTATATCTGAACTGTTTTGATAACAATATATGCCGTGAATTATGTTAGACATTTAATTTTGAAATAACAAGTTAAATGCTTGTATCACATTCCATAAACTTTACTATATAGATTTCCAGATTTGTAAGTGATAAGGAAAAACTTTTTATATGAAGCCATGATGAAATACACCAACTGATCTTCTCCTTCTGTATTCCAAAGTGCCCAGGCAATCGATCGGTCAAGCATTCAGATCAGAAAACAAGCCATGATGAAATAAACCAATTGATCTTATATATAATAATCCTCCTATCAAAGAGTAATTGTGGGCCAATATGGAGAGAGTGGGTTATAACCTCTCTGTGTTGGTTATTCCAATATGTCGTTTCCAAATAAAAGTCCTAATATATCTTCCTAATTTAAATGTAACTCTATTTTCCGTCAAAGAAAATATAACTCTGTTTATTTTTTGAAAGGCTTAAATGCTAAAATGGTCCCTTGTAGTCATTGGGTCAATTTAGTCCATATGTTTTCAATTTGACCAATTTGGTCCTTGTGTTCATCTCCGTTAGCCAATTACAGATATTTTCATCTAATTTCTATAAAGGAATTTATAAATTATTTTAAACTTTTTTCATTTAAAATATTTAAAAAATGAAATAAAATTAAAAATGGAAATAAAAATTATTCTCCTCCCAACTCCCCGACCTCCTCCCTAACTTTACCCCCTCTCTTCTCTATGTCGCAACCTTAATCATTTTTTAGATTGGAAGTTTTATCTCTTATATGTGTTATTTATCATTGATTTGTATTTTTCTGTACATAGAAAAGGTAATTATATCTTATATAATTTTTCTTACGAATTTTTAAAAAGAGATTGAATGAAATGTTCTTAATTGGCTAGTAGACACAAACACGATGACTAAATTAGCCAAATCGAAAACAAGGGGACTAAATTGGCCATATTGCTATCACACAGGGACCATTTTGACATTTAAGCCTATTTAAAATGGCAAACTCACATAAGTAATAAGTATAAAATACTTTCATCCTTCCACATAAGTGTAGCCAATTTATCAAGCACAATTATAGTCTGACGTGTTATCTGATAGACAAATTAATCCGATACAACACCAAATTATTATCCGACGACTATTTATTCGATTCGACTGAAATAATCAGTACAGTCTGAGTTGCCAAACGAAGCCTTAGAGAGTAAAGTGACCGCTACCACCTACCACCACAATTGTTGCCACCACCATCGACATAACCATAACCTTCACCATGTTAAGGAATCTGCTCCATCAACTGCTGCTCCACCAACTGCCGAATCTGCTCCATCAACTGCTGCTCCACCAACTGCACAATAAGGAATCTGCTCCATCAACTGCTGCTCCACCAACTGCACAATTGGGATACAACCTGGACAGCAGACCTCATGTGCTCTGATGTGTTGCAGCATGGGCACGTGGCTGCAATATTCCTGACAGCAGCATGGGCAGCAAGCATGTGTCTTTAGTTTATTGCATGTGTGTGTGTGTAAGATGTATATAAAACATCTAACTGTTATTACAACAGATTGAATATAGAAAACATATCATTTGTATATGGTATCACGAGCCCAAAAACTCCAACGAGCAATTTTTTTTTTCTGATCCATCTCTTCCCTGTCTTCATCCATGGCCACTGACGCCTCTACAACCAACCCTCTACCAGACCTTAACTCCACTACTCCCACCTATCTAACTGTTATTACAACAGATTGAATATAGAAAACATATCATTTGTATATGGTATCACGAGCCCAAAAACTCCAACGAGCAATTTTTTTTTTCTGATCCATCTCTTCCCTGTCTTCATCCATGGCCACTGACGCCTCTACAACCAACCCTCTACCAGACCTTAACTCCACTACTCCCACCTTGATCACCATAAACGCTACAGCCCAATTACCTGTGAAACTCACACCCACTAATTACCCATCCTGGCGTGCTCAGTTCAACGCCCTTCTTTACGGCTACGATCTCATGGGTTATGTGGATGGTTCTCATCTCTGCCCATCAACCACTCAAACCGTGCTTCGCACCTTTTGGATTCGGCAAGATCAACTCCTCCTTCATGCGATTCTTGCTTCCGTCTCCCCGCAGGTCATCTCCCTTATTGCCTCTGCCAAGACATCCAAGGAAGCTTGGGACAAGCTTCTTCATCTCTTTGCTAGCAAAGCCCGTGCCCGCGTTCTTGGTCTCAAAGAACGCCTTACTTTCCTGCGTCGTGAAAACAAGCCTGTCTCTGAGTATCTACAAGAAGTCCGCATTATTGCAGACGAGCTTGCCATCATTGATGTCCCCCTCTCTGATGATGATCTCCTCCTCTACATTCTTAATGGTGTTGGCTCGGACTTCAAGGAAATTGCTGCGGTAGTTCGCTCCTGCGACACCTCAATCTCTTTTGAAAACCTGCATGACAAACTGGTTGAACATGAAGCCGCTCTCAAGCGTGATGATACCACTGTTCTACCCCCAGTGATCATTGCCAATGTCACTCAGACATCTCGCTTCCACACCTCAAATCGTGGCTTCCGCTCTCACAACTCCAACTCCAACCGTGGGTCCTTTCTCTCTCGCAATCCTTCTCGTAGTTCCTTTGAGCACCCCCACACATCTTCCACTGCCACCAATTCTCGTGGTTCCTACAAGTCCATCCAACAATCCTTCACCGACAATGGTCGCCGCTCTACCAACATGAACAACACAGGTTATCGTGGTTTCTGTCAATGGTGTGGCACTCAAGGTCATAGTGCCAAACGCTGCCCTCAACTCCAATCTGGACCTTCCAGTACGCTAGTGGCCAATCCTACCACCCATGGCCGGTCCACCTCTTCTCCAACATGGTTGCTTGATTCTGGTGCCTCTCACCATGTTACCTCTAATGTCAACACTCTCTCTGGTGCATCCATATATGATGGTCCTGATGAAATAATTATTGGTAATGGTTCAGGTTTGGGTATCACACATGTCGGTTCAACCACTTTACCCTCCTCATCCTCCCAATCTTTCAGCTTATCAAACGTTCTATGTGTTCCTTCTATGAAAAAAGACATTATTTCTATCTCTAAATTTAATAAACAAAATAATACCTCTATTGAACTTTTTCTTGATTTCTTTCATGTCAAGGATCTGAGCACGGGGGCGGTTCTTCTTCGAGGCCCGAATAAGGATGATGTGTACGAGTGGTCTCCTAAATCATTTCATCAACCACAAGCTATGGTGGGTGTGGTGGTCTCTCCCAACCTCTGGCATCGTCGTCTTGGTCACCCCAGCCATCAAACTCTCCAACAAGTCCTTCGTATGTCTTCCATTAATGTGTCTTCCAAGTTGTTCAAGTCTGTTTGTCATTCATGTCTCTGTAATAAAAGCCATCGTCTCCCGTTTGGAACTTCGTCTCTCACCAGTCATGGTGCATTAGACCTCGTTTATAGTGATGTTTGGGGCCCTGCTCCATACTCTTCAATTGATGGTTTTTCTTACTATGTTATCTTTGTTGATCATTTTATAAAATATATATGGCTCTACCTTCTCAAAAAGAAATCTGATGTGTTTTCCACTTTTGTCACCTTCAAAGCACTTTGAAAATTACTTCAAAAGAAAAATCACTAGGTTATACACTGATGGTGGGGGCGAATTTATCAAACTCCAACATTTTCTCTCATCCAATGGCATCACCCATCTTCTTACACCACCTCACACTCCTCAACACAATGGAGTCGCCGAACGACGACATCGTCATATTGTTGAAACTGGTCTCACACTTCTTCATCAAGCTTCTTTACCTCTCACCTATTGGTCTTATGCCTTTAAAACAGCTACCTATCTTATCAACCGTATGCCCACTCCGATTCTTAATAATCTCTCCCCATTCACTCAACTATTTGATGAACAACCCAACTACTCCCGTCTTCGTACATTTGGGTGCTTGTGTTTTCCTTGGTTACGTCCTTACAATTCCAATAAATTACTCCCTCGTTCCCGCCCATGCCTCTTCCTTGGTTACTCATCTAATCAAAGTGCGTTTCAGTGTCTTGATCTTTCTTCCCACAAAATTTTTATCTCTCGGCATGTTCAATTCGATGAGTCCACTTTTCCTCTTGCTAACCTCCCTTCCTCCACTCCCCATGTCACGGTTGATAACTCTCACACTTGGGTCTCTTCTCTTTCTCCAGTTACTCATGTTCCTGTCCACTTACCCACCATGCCTGTTGAGTCGGTTGTTTCTTCTTCGCTGCCACCACACGTCACATCATCATCATCATCAGAATCTGCCCCTGTCTCAGAACCGTCACCATCCGCTGCCCCTGATCCCTATTGCTGCTGCTATCCCTTCTCTCTTACCATCACCCAATCGCCAAGCATTGGTCCCTACCTCTACCGCACCTATATTCACCCCACCACATTCTCCAACCCAAACTGATCACGTCCAGCCACCTCCCCCCAACAACTCCGTTCGTACATACACTAGAAACCCTCATAAGACTGTTGTCACCTTTCCATCCTCTAACCCAACCTCCCCCAACCCCCCCGTACCTCCTGTGCTCCCCAATCATTCCATGATCACCCGTGCCAAAGTCGGTATCCACAAACCCAATCCTCGGTATGCTATGACTGCTACTAAACATCCCATTCTCTCCTCAGTTGAACCGACATGTGTCTCTCAGGCTGTCAAGGATCCCCTTTGGCGACAAGCAATGTCCAATGAGTTCAATGCGTTAATTCGCAATGGTACATGGGAGCTCGTTCCTTCCCTTCCCTCTCAAAATCTTATTGGTTGTAAGTGGGTGTTTCGTATCAAACGGCATCCTGATGGCAATATTGACAGGTACAAGGCACGCTTAGTTGCCAAGGGTTTTCACCAACGTCCTGGTATTGATTTTTCAGATACTTTCAGTCCGGTGATCAAACCTACTACCATACGCATTGTTTTGCATCTTGCCGTGACTCATAAGGGGCCAATTCGTCAGTTGGACGTCAACAATACTTTCCTTCATGGCACACTCCGTGAAAATGTCTATATGGTCCAACCACCTGGTTTTGTTGACTCCAATCATCCATCTCATGTGTGTAAATTGAGGAAAGCCCTCTATGGCATCAAACAGGCTCCCAGGGCATGGTACAAGGAATTACACTCATTTCTGCTCTCCCATGGCTTTGTCAATGCCATCTCTGATGCCTCACTCTTTCTCTTGAATAAAGGGACTGCTGTAATTTATTTTTTGGTTTATGTTGATGATCTTCTTATTACAGGAAACGATTCCTCACTTGTAGCAAAGTTCATTCACCTGTTGGCAACTCGGTTCTCCGTCAAGGACCTGGGCTCCTTACATTACTTTCTTGGTGTTGAAGTCCTTCCCACAACCACTGGCCTATTTCTCTCTCAGCACAAGTACATTCATGATCTTCTTGTCAATGCCAAGATGGATGGTGCAAAGGCTGTCAGTATGCCTCTCTCCACCACTCACTCACTCATGCTCCATGATGGCTCCGCCCCAACGGATCCCACTCCCTACCGTCGTCTTGTTGGTGGACTTCAATACCTCAGTCTTACACGCCCTGACATCTCCTTCACAGTCAATAAGCTCTCTCAATTCATGCATTCTCCTTCCGAGACTCACTGGCAGGCACTCAAGCGTCTTCTCCGCTACCTGAAGGGTACCCTTTCCTTTGGCCTTCATCTTTGTCGTCGCCCCTCTCATCGTCTCTATGCCTTTTCCGATGCTGACTGGGCTGGTGATCGTGATGATCGCAAATCTACGACTGGCTATGTTGTCTATCTTGGTGGCAATCTCATCTCTTGGAGCTCCCGAAAGCAGCGGTCTGTCTCTCGCTCCTCTACCGAAGCCGAATATCGGGCCATTGTTGCCACCACTGCTGAACTCATATGGATTCAGTCCTTACTGCGTGAACTTGGCATTTCTCTCCCCACAACACCGGCTGTTTCTTGTGATAACATTAGAGCCATGTTCTATTGTGCTAATCCGGTTCTCCATTCCCGTATGAAGCATATCGATATTGATTTTCAGTTTGTACGGGATCGTGTCACTCGTGGTCTTCTTCAAGTCTCTCATGTCTCCACTACTGATCAACTTGCAGACGCTCTAACCAAATCCTTGCCACGTCCACGTTTCCATCTCCTTCGTTCCAAGATCGGTGTCTCCGATGGTGCCACCGTCTTGCGGGGGCGTGTTAAGGAATCTGCTCCATCAACTGCTGCTCCACCAACTGCCGAATCTGCTCCATCAACTGCTGCTCCACCAACTGCACAATAAGGAATCTGCACAATTGGGATACAACCTGGACAGCAGACCTCATGTGCTCTGATGTGTTGCAGCATGGGCACGTGGCTGCAATATTCCTGACAGCAGCATGGGCAGCAAGCATGTGTCTTTAGTTTATTGCATGTGTGTGTGTGTAAGATGTATATAAAACATCTAACTGTTATTACAACAGATTGAATATAGAAAACATATCATTTGTATACACCATAGTCACCATTGTCATTACAGCTATTGCCGCCATAGCTACCACCACCACCAAAACCGCAACTGCCATCACTACCACCACAACCACAACTATCACCATTGCCTTTACCACCATTGTTACCTTTGCACCCCAATCACCACATCCCACTATTAGCACCACCACCATACCTCCACCATTACTGCTGCCATCACCACCACTGCAACCACCATTGTCCTAGCCACTGTTGTCCTCATCCATACTCCTACTACGTACCATGTCCATTTTGTCATTGTATACAATTACAACATTTTACATTAAAATTTACCAAAATACTTTTTACACTACTTTTCATACTCAACACTTTTAAAATACAATTAACCAAATGCTCGATCTGCTTTACTTTACAACTGATTATTCCAAACTGGCCCTTAGAGTTTAGCCGAATAAATTCTAAAACATCATTGGGCTCGGTTTTGTACCAATTCTTTCGTTTGCTTCAACTACTCCATATCTTTTCTTATAGTCTCTTTCAAAGCCTTCCTATGTCTTCCTCTACCCCTTTTTCCCTATGCCTTCGTCTCATAGTCGCATCTTCTAACTGGAGCATCTGTAGGTCTTTGGCTCATGCATTCAAATCATCTTAACGCATTTGCTCTCATTTTATCTTCAATTGCGACCACTCATACTTTTCCTCGGATATCCTCATTCTTAATCTTATCCTTTCTCGTGTGCTCACACATCCAAAGAAGCATTCTCATCTCTGCTACACTCATTTTTTGCACATGCTGCTTTTTGACCACCCAACATTCTGTTCCATAAAGTATCGTTGGCCTTATTGCCATCTTATAAAAATTTTCCTTCAGCTATAGTGGCATACGCACAACACACCCCATGCATTATTCCACTTCATCCACTAGCTTGTATTCTTTGATTGAGATATCCATCTAATTTTTCGTTATTTGCAAGATAGATCCAAGATAACCAAAACGTTCACTGTTTGATACTTCCTGATCTCCAATTCCCACCCCTATCTAATTTGGTTTCCCATTCCCACTATACTGGCACTTCATATACTCTGTCTTGAACTCCCACACAGTGTAGCCAATTTATCAAGCAAAGTTGTTGAAGAAAGTTGAGGTTCCACCATAAAACCAATTAGCAATATGGGGAATAGCTCCACTAACTTATAAGCCCATGCAATGTCTCTCTTCCCATCATTGTGAGATTCATTCTTAATCCGCCTCCTCATGTGTGATGAGTTTTCAAGCCTAACACGTTGCCAACACAATAGGGTGACGTGGAGCGCGTGTGGCCGTTTGGCTTCACAAGTGAGACAACCTACTCTGATATCATGAAGGAAGTTGAGGTTCCACCATAAAACGAATTGGCAATATGAGAAGTAACCCAACTTATAAGTCCATGCAAGGTCTCTCCTCCCATCAATGTGGGATTCATTATCAACTGTTATATCATACCAAATAATGTATAGTGGTCACTGAGTTATAGATAAATTGCAGATGATATTTAAGCTGATAATTATGATACATATAGTTGAACTTTCGAAAACTTGACACAAATATTTTGTACCAACACTCAAATCACGAACTAATCAGATCATAACATAATGTTGCAACATGGAATAACAGAAGAGAGTTTGGGTACCATGAAACTCCCACATATCAATGGTCCTATGATGTAGTGAGCATCGTGTTATTCCGTGCAGCTTTTGCCAAGCTAAATAAACCTGCATCAGAATCAAAAAGAAATTTCACTTCATAAGCAAACTATCCTGATATGATTTCACTTATCAGATAGTAAACTATTCTTTTTCATAAGCAAACTATCTTGATATGATTGGTTAGATAGATTCACACTATTTTTTTTTCTCACCATTATTTGTTTTTAACATCTTATTTATAGGTATATTATCCGTTTATGTATTTGTTCCTTTAGTTAGGTCGGATGATATGCAAGTGGGTTTATGTTGGTATGTTAGCATATGTTTGTAATGCTCACGTGCTGCGTTTATAATCACTTCAATCAAACTTTATGTGATTCACTTTTTCATTACTTATGCCTAAATCCCTTGGAATTTGGAAGTTCCTCACCCCAAACACACCATGAGAAATGCATAACATTACAAAATGTGAGGAATTTGCAAATGACTACTTGGAAGGCATCATTTACAAATCTCTACCACATACCTTTGTAATGCCCATGAGATGCATTTTCTAATTCCTCATATCTACCTTTGTAGGGGACGTTGTTGGTTTCTTTAAGAGTGAAATTGGATTTCAGAAAATAAAAAGATAAAAAATTGTGGGGTGAACTTGGATAATTGCAGGGTCTAGATAGAAAAAAAACTATTCTTTCGGACTCATCACACATTATCCCTTTTCTATTTTTGTATTGATGGCTGATGGGGACTTCTTACTAAAAATGCTTTATTATTTTTTGTAGGTCTTATGAGTCAGAAATTATTCAGGAGATAGCTCAAAAGATTTTAGATCTGCTGAAACCGTTACGTGCAAACAAGGATTTGATTGGAATAGATTCTCGGCTAAAGAAAGTGATGCAGTTGTGCTTTGATCCAGCGCCACTATCCAATGATGATGTTCGCACAATAGGGATATGGGGAGTTGGGGGCATAGGAAAGACAACTCTGGCACGACAAGCTTTTGAAAAGATCGTGTTAGAGAGGAATGAGGAATTTAAACACAGATGCTTTCTTGACCGTGTAAGAGAGGAATGCGGAAAACACGGCCGAGGTCTAGTGTACTTGCAAAATTATCTTTATAAGACTCTGCCGGACAGCAATCAAGATGATCAGACACAAGACATCAGTAAAGGGGAAAAGCTGTTAAGTGCAAGACTCCGTTTCCATAAGGTGCTCATCGTCCTGGACGATGTTGATGATTTTGAACAGATCAAAGCTTTAGCAGATTGTTCTTGGTTGGGTCCAGGAAGTCGAGTCATTGTAACAACCAGAGACAAGACGACGTTAAAGAAGTGTCAAGTAAATGATGATAAAATATACGAGGTTGAGAAACTGACTCCTGGAGAAGCTTTTCAGCTCTTCTGTCGGAAAGCCTTTAAGAAAAGTTATGCTCCAGATGATCATTATAAAGACCTGTCCGACAAATTTGTCGAGTATGCCAGTGGCCTCCCATTGGCTCTTCAAGTGCTAGGTTCATGCTTGAATGAGGAAAAAGATTGGGCAGAAGTGTTGGATAAACTTAAAGAGTATCCTGAAAAAGGCATTGATGGTGTGCTTGAAATAAGTTGTCGTGGATTAGAGAACACACAAAGGGAAATCTTTTTAGACATTGCGTGCTTCTTCAATGGAGAGGATGAAGTTCGTGTTAAAAAGATACTAGAAAGCTGTGGCTTTTATCCTAACAATGGTATACTTGACCTCGTTGATAAGTCTCTAATTACAATTGAGCACAATAAACTGTGGATGCATGATTTACTACAACAAACGGGTCGACAAATTGTTGTCAAAGAATTTCCTAAAGAGCCGGGAAAACGTAGTAGGTTGTGGGTTAATAACAAGGCTTACAAAGACACAGAGTCGTGGCATAATGAAGTACTCACAGAAAATACTGTAAGTATTAATACTAGTTTGTGAGTTAATTATTCAATTAAGGGGTTATATAATTGACCCAACATACCTTTATAGGTGTTTATAAGAATTTGTTAATTTTCTGTCTTACCAGATTGCTTATATATCTAACTTTTGAACCTTATCTTTTTGGCATAGGGAACAAATCTTGTTGAAGGCATGTTCCTATGCTTGCCTGAGACGAGAGAAATAAAGTTGGATGCTGACCCATTCTCAAAATTGTACAACCTAAGATTGTTGAAGATTTGTAATGCAAACTTTTCTGAATGCCCTGAATATTTCTCTAAGAAGTTACGGCTTTTGGAATGGCATGACTATCCGTCAGAATCCCTGCCATCGAGTTTTGGACCGCATCAGCTCGTTGAACTGAAGATGCCAAACAGCCGCATTAAGCAGCTATGGAATGAAAGGGTAAGACACTCTTTACTATACCTATTTTTTCTGGCAGTGAAATTATGCGCAGAATTAGTGGAGGAAGATGTTCAGGCTAAAATATTTTTTTTTTTTCCTTTCCTAATATCTCATAACAGCTTCCGCTGATGGAAAATTTGGTGCAAATCGATCTTTCCAACTCTCAAAGCTTGACAAAGACTCTGGACTTCAGTATGGTCCCAAATCTAGAGGAGCTGATCCTTGAAGGCTGTGTGAAATTATTAGAGCTTCACCCGACAATTGGGAACCTCCAACACCTTCGTTCATTGAATTTAAAGGGTTGTGAAAGTCTAGAGAGCCTTCCCCCTATCAGCTTGGGATCTCTCAAAACTCTTATTCTTTCGGGCTGTTCAAAACTCACTGAGTTCCCAGAGATTGTGGGAAGTATGAAAAAGTTGTCACGACTTTATTTAGATGGAACATCTATAAGAGAGCTGCCGGTAACATTCGAGAAGTTGAGAGGTCTTATTTTGTTAAATCTGAAAGGCTGCAAGAACCTTCATTTGAGTCGTTCAAGCATCCTTGGTAGTTTGACATCTCTGAAAGATCTCAATATGTCTGGCTGCTCGCATGTTGAACTGCCTGAAAACATAGGGAACTTGCAACATTTGGAGGAGCTTGATGCCTGTGACAGCGGCATAAGAAAAGTTCCCTCCTCCATTTCACGTCTGAATAAGCTTAAACTATTATGTTTAAATAGATGTAAAGATGAGCAAATGGGTTTGCAGTTGCCTAACTCTTTCTCAGGTTTGACCTCATTGTATAGATTAAATCTAAGTCAATGCGGTCTTGAGGAAGGAGCCATCCCTGATGATATTCACTGCTTATCGTCATTGCTGTATTTGGAATTGAGAGAAAACAATTTTGTGAGCTTACCGGCAGGCATCTCTCAACTTCCTGAGCTTAAACAACTTGCCTTGGCTAGGTGCAGAAATCTAGAGTCGTTACCAAAGACTCTTCCATCCAAACTAACAGACGTAGAAGCTCATGAGTGCCCAATGTTGAAAAATTATTCAAGTAATTTGACAATACGGGCTGATGGCGGTTTCTGTCACGTAGATTGTGGAAACCCTTGCGAGAATGAGGAGAACGAAGACTATTGGGCGAACCATTTTCCACTTCCAATTCCAGAAGACCATGCTGAAACACACCTTCCTAAATACATAGAGGTACTCATTCACCACATTGGTCTTTCAAACTACCAAGCTTCCTCACACTTCTATATCATATAGCCTCACTGACGTCTTAATTTCGTCTAATTTTTCTTTTTCAAATTTGCAGGAGCGAATAAAAAATGAAGAGCCATTTCAATTTCGTTTTCCTCACAGTGCTATAATTCCCGACTGGTGTGGTGAACATTCAAGTCGGCATTCTGTAACTGTCCAACTATCTGATAGCACGTGGATAGGGTTTGCCCTGTTTGTTGTTTTTGAACTTCTCGTGAAGGAAGATTTTGATAACAGTCGGGAAATGGAAGACACTTTTTGCCATTTTAGCACCCCGGAAGGTCGACTTAAAGATCCTCTAGTCCTTGAAAAGTTTAATTTCAGAAAGGGGTCGTATGGACTTTGTTGCTATGAGCCACGAGGTGGGCAATTTGCAGGGCAATTGAATAAGGAAAGTACGCTACTTAAAGCTTCAGTTTCAACGAATAGACCTGATCTGAAAGTAAAAGGGTGCGCATTACAATTAATATACCAAAAAGATGCTGCAGCGTTTGCTCACAATTTATCAGAATCTGCTAATGGACATCTGAATTTGAATTTTGGTCGACATTGTAAGAGAATATTGGATCGGGCAAGGGAACTGAAAAACTCTGGTGAGGTGACAGTAATTGGCTCTAATCTACAAGAGCTAGGATCAACTTCAACTTCAAATCAAGGCAGCAGTAGCCAGAGTACTACTTACTCTAACATCGAGCAGTCAAATGGGGAGTTAGAGCTGTTGCTTTCAGCACTGTATGAGGTCTCTCTTTCTCTCTCTCTCTCCCCTCTCCCTTTCCCTCTCCCTCTCCCGCTCCCTCTCTCACTAAAAGTTTAATTATATATGTACTGTGTAGGGATGCAATGGACGCGAGAAGAATTTTCATTTTATTTTTTCTCATCCTATAATTTCACGCTGGTTCATCCATCACTATACCGGAGGCGTAGCACTTTATCGCCTTCCTCAACACTTATATGATGACAAGAGATGGGTAGGATTCGAACTATATGTTGTCCTTACCTGGTCTTCATCTGATTACAACAACCGTCCCCATTCTGCGCGGCTCCATGTTGATTTGTGTTCCCCTGAAAGTCGTATAATGCATAGGTGCATCAAAACACACAGTTGGCTTGGACAAAAGCAACTAGTTGTTTTGCACATCCCACGTGCGTGTTTTTCACAAGACGAGTTGGATCAATGTCAAGGTGTTGGCGCTTTGTGTAGAACCAGTACCCCAGACGTGGAAGTCGAAGTGTGCGGGAGCCGTCTGGTATATGAGCAAGACTTGAAAGAGTTAATCAAAGCATTAGCAACTGAATGCACATTCAAGGGACCACTCGACCTACTTTATGTGCAGGCACGAACATATGTTGAAAACATGGTGGAAAGTCCACTTCGTGAAGCTTTAACGGTTCAACGTGAAGCACCAGTACCTCAATTCAGGTTAGAATTTTTTATTTATTTAAACACCACTCTTATCTTAGTTCACCCCAAAGTTTGTAAGAGGCTAAAAACTCATACTCATGAAATAATAAACACACCAGTTTTAGCCTCTTACAAATCCAAAACATGAGAATGAGTTTGGGGGTTCTGCTAGCTCCATGTGATCATGCATCATGTTTATGAGTTTTTTTTGTTTTTTGTTTTGTTCTTTTCAGATTTGTAAGAGGCTAAAAATGGTGTGTTTGTTATTTCTCATTTTTTTTCTTTTCTGTATTTACTTTTTGAAGCCTCAATGAGGATTGTAGGATTAAATACCACAATTTTAACTGTTTGCACAAGAAGTCTGTGAGTTAAAAGGTTTTAATAAAGAAAAGTGATGGGTGAACGCAGATACGAGTGATGTTTAAATATAAAGGCCCTGTGGAATATTTTCAATCTAACAAAGTTAATTTTCAATCTAACAAATATTTCTGTGGAATATTAATGCAGAGAGATCTGGGAAGTTTCTAAATTGTTCTGGCAAGATCTGCTTCTGAACTCAGGTCCTGAAGAACAAGTAGATGAACAAGATTTCACTTCAAGATTGGACTACTACATGTGCTATCTTGAACAAGAGCAAGTCCTTGTGGAACCACTTGACCATCTACTTGTCCATTCCAAACGCTATCTTTTGGAAAATAGGGATTCCATCCAACAACATGATGCGGAAAGATATTCAGAATCATTGGATAGACGGTTATACATCATGGCTGAGAATCAACTCTATGGAAGCTGTAATATAGCTGCGTGGAAAAAAAGTATTGTGGTGTTGCTTCAAATTTGGGAGGAGGCCATTCTCAGTCTCAAAGGACATACAATATCTGTTTTGAAGCTTTTCGATCCTTCCGCACCGTACAACTTTTGTTTCCCTCAGAAGCAAATTCTAGAATGGTTTAAAAATCAGACTAGTAAGTCATCCAAGATCGGAATGGAACTACCTCAGAGTCTGTATGATGATGATAATTGGAGGGGACTTGTGATATGCGCTGCTTTTTCAGTCCATGAGCTTCCAACTGCTACCCTTGAAAAACGGGGTTCAGAAATGACTGTCGAATTTATGTGTCACTTAAGTACTGAGGAGTATTGCTTGAACCCTATTCCCATTTGTTCCACAACTAAAGAGAAATTCAAGTGGTTGCATCTCCGTGGATTTATCTGGCTGACTTACATACCCCGAATTTTCCTGGCAGAATTCAAGGACATAACACTTGTACTAGCCAGAATTTATCATACTTGCCCAGGCTTGACTGTCGAGGATACCGGTATTCGTCTCTTATACAAGCACGAAGTGGAGGAGCTAAAGCAATCAATGACCCAGTGCTGGACCTCCTTCTTTGACAATTCAGACCTCATCCGTCAATTCGTAGAAGAAGATGAAATTATGCAGTCGAGTGGTTGCATATCAGTGTATGTTTGTAATGCTCATGTGCTGCATTTCTAATCACTTCTGTCAAACCTTATGTGATTCATTTTTTCATTAATTATGCCTAAATCCCTAGGAATATGGAAGTTCCTCGCCCCAAACATACCATGAGAAATGCATAACATTACAATAGGCGAGGAATTTGCTAAGGACTACTTTGGAATGCATCATTTACAAATCTCCACCACATACATGAGAAGCATTTTTCTAATTCCTCATATCTAACTTTTTTGTGATCTATTTTTCTTTATTTTGCCTAAATGTCTTGAAATTTAAAAGTCCCTCACCTAAACATAATCTAAAGAACTTACAAATGAATTTTAACTAAAGGTCCTTTTTTCTTAATTTTTTGTTGGTGTGATTTTCTAATTTTGTATTGCGAGAGAGAAGACACACAGAGAGAGGACGACGGTGAGGCTCGTAGGGGCCGTTGTTGTTTTCTTTAGGAGTGAAATTGGAGAAAATAAAAAAATAAAAAATTGTGGGGTGAACTTGGATGATTGCAGGGTGTAGATAGAAAAAACTTGTTCTTTTGGACTCATCACGCATTATCCCGTTTCCATTTTTGTATTGATGGCTAATGGGGACTTCGTACTAAAAATGCTTTACTATTTTTTGCAGGTCTTATGAGTCAGAAATTATTCAGGACATTGCTCAAAAGATTTTAGATCCGTTGAAACCGTTACGTGCAAACAAGGATTTGATCGGAGTAGATTCTCGGCTAAAGAAAGTGATGCAGTTGTGCTTTGATCCAGCGCCATTATCCAATGATGATGTTCGCACAATAGGGATATGGGGAGTTGGGGGCATAGGAAAGACAACTCTGGCACGACAAGCTTTTGAAAAGATCGTGTTAGAGAGGAATGAGGAATTTAAACACAGATGCTTTCTTGACCGTGTAAGAGAGGAATGCGGAAAACATGGCCGAGGTCTAGTGTACTTGCAAAATTATCTTTATAAGACTCTGCCGGACAGCAATCAAGATGATCACATACAAGACATCAGTAAAGGGAAAAAGCTGTTAAGTGCAAGACTCCGTTTCCATAAGGTGCTCATCGTCCTGGACGATGTTGATGATTTTGAACAGATCAAAGCTTTAGCAGATTGTTCTTGGTTGGGTCCAGGAAGTCGAGTCATTGTAACAACCAGAGACAAGACGACGTTAAAGAAGTGTCAAGTAAATGATGATAAAATATACGAGGTTGAGAAACTGACTCCTGGAGAAGCTTTTCAGCTCTTCTGTCGGAAAGCCTTTAAGAAAAGTCATGCTCCAGATGATCATTATAAAGACCTGTCCGACAAATTTGTCGAGTATGCCAGTGGCCTCCCATTGGCTCTTCAAGTGCTAGGTTCATACTTGAATGAGGAAAAAGATTGGGCAGAAGTGTTGGAAAAACTTAAAGAGTATCCTGAAAAAGGCATTGATAGTGTGCTTGAAATAAGTTGTCGTGGACTAGAGAACACACAAAGGGAAATCTTTTTAGACATTGCGTGCTTCTTCAATGGAGAGGATGAAGTTCGTGTTAAAAAGATACTAGAAAGTTGTGGCTTCTATCCTGACAAAGGTATACTTGACCTCGTTGATAAGTCTCTAATTACAATTGAGCACAATAAACTGTGGATGCATGATTTAATACTACAAACGGGTCGACAAATTGTTGTCAAAGAATTTCCTAATGAGCCGGGAAAACGTAGCAGGTTGTGGGTTGCTAACAAGGCTTACAAAGACAGAGAGTCGTGGCACAATGAAGTGCTCACAGAAAATACTGTAAGTATTAATGCTAGTTTGTGAGTTAATTATTCAATTAAGGGGTTATATAATTGACCCAACATACCTTTATAGGTGTTTATAAGAGTTTGTTAATTTTTTGTCTTACCAGGTTGCTTAGATATCTAACTTTTGAACCTTATCTTTTTGGCATAGGGAACAAATCTTGTTGAAGGCATGTTCCTATGCTTGCCTGAGACGAGACAAATAAAGTTGGATGCTGACCCATTCTCAAAAATGTACAACCTAAGATTGTTGAAGATTTGTAATGCAAACTTTTCGGAATGCCCTGAATATTTCTCTAAGAAGTTACGGCTTTTGGAATGGCATGAATATCCGTTAGAATCTCTGCCACCGAGTTTTGGACCACATCAGCTCGTTGAACTCAAGATGCCTAACAGCCGCATTAAGCAGCTATGGAATGAAAGGGTAAGGCACTCTTAACTATACCTACTTTTTCTGACAGTGAAATTATGCGCAGAATTAGTGGAGAGATGTTCAGGCTAAAATGGTTTTTTTTCCTTTACTAATATCTCATAACAGCTTCCGCTGATGGAAAATTTGGTGCAAATCGATCTTTCCAACTCTCAAAGCTTGACAAAGACTCTGGACTTCAGTATGGTCCCAAATCTGGAGGAGCTGGTGCTTGAAGGCTGTGTGAAATTATTAGAGCTTCACCCAACAATTGGGAGCCTCCAACACCTTCGTTCATTGAATTTAAAGGGTTGTGAAAGTCTAGAGAGCCTTCCCTCTATTAGCTTTGGATCTCTCAGAACTCTTATTCTTTCGGGCTGTTCAAAACTCACTGAGTTCCCAGAGATTATGGGAAGTATGGAAAAGTTGTCACGAATTTATTTAGATGGAACAGCAGCTATAAGAGAGCTGCCAGTAACATTCGAGAAGTTGAGAGGTCTTATTTTGTTGAATCTGAAAGGCTGCAAGAACCTTCATTTGAGTCGTTCAAGCATCCTTGGTAGTTTGACATCTCTGAAAGATCTGAATTTGTCTGGCTGCTCGCATGTTGAACTGCCTGAGAACATAGGGAACTTGCAAAATTTGGAGGAGCTTGATGCATGTGACAGCGGCATAAGAAAAGTTCCCTCCTCCATTTCACGTCTGAATAAGCTTAAACTATTATGTTTAAATAGATGTAAAGATGAGCAAATGGGTTTGCAGTTGCCTAACTCTTTCTCAGGTTTGACCTCATTGTATAGATTAAATCTAGGTCAATGTGGTCTTGAGGAAGGAGCCATCCCTGATGATATTGACTGCTTGTCGTCATTGCTGTATTTGGATTTGAGAGAAAACAATTTTGTGAGCTTACCTACACGAATCTCCCAACTTCCTGAGCTTAAACAACTTTCCTTGTTTAGGTGCAGCAATCTAGAGTCGTTACCAAAAACTCTTCCATCCAAACTATCAAACGTAGATGCTCGTGAGTGCCCAATGTTGAAATATTATTCAAGTCATTTGACAATACGGGCTGATAACGGTTTCTGTCATATAGATTGTGGAAACCCTTGTGAGAATGAAGAGAACGAAGACTATTGGGCGAACCATTTTCGACTTCCAATTCTAGAAGACCATGCTGAAACACACTTTCCCAAGTACATTGAGGTACTCACTAACCACATTGGTCTTTCAATCTAGCAAGCTTCCTCGCACTTTTATATCATATAGCCACGCTGAGGTCTTTATTTTGTCTGATTTTTCTTTTTCAAATTTTCAGGAGCGAATAAAAAATGAAGAGTCATTTCAATTGTGTTATCCTCACAGTGCTATAATTCCCGACTGGTGTGGTGAACATTCAAGTCGGCATTCTGTAACTATCCAACTATCTGATAGCACGTGGATAGGGTTTGCCCTGTTTGTTGTTTTTGAACTTCTCGCAAAGGAAGATTTAAACAGTTGGGAAATGGAAGACACTTTTTGCCATTTTAGCACCCCGGAAGGTTGTCTTAAAAATCCCCTAGTCCTTCAAACGTTCAGTAACTTCATAAAGGGGTCGTATGGACTTTGTTGCTATGAGCCACGAGGCGGGCGAGTTGCAGGGCAATTGAATACAGAAAGTAATCTACTTACAGCTTCAGTTTCAACGAATAGACCTGATTTGAAAGTAAAAGGGTTCATAGTACAACTAATATACCAAAAAGATGCTGCAACGTTTGCGCACAATTTATCAGAATCTGCTAATGGACATCTGGATATGAATTTTGGCCAACATTGCAAGGGAATATTGGATCAGGCAATGAAGCTGAAAAACTCTGGTGAGGTGACAGTACTTGACTGCAATGTACGGGAGCTAGGATCAACTTCAGCTCTGAATCAAGGCAGCAGTAGCCACAGTACTACTTACTCCAACAACGAGCAGTCAAATGAGGAGTTAGAGCTGTTGCTTACAGCACTGTATGAGGTCTCTCTCTCTCTCTCTTTCCCTCTCTCTCTCTCTCTCTCTCTCTCTCTCATTAAACAGTTTAATTATATATGTACTGTGTAGGGATGCAATGGACGCGACAAGAATTTTCATTTTATATTTCGTTATCCTATAATTTCACGCTGGTTCTTCCATCACTATGCTGGAGACGTAGCACTTTGTCACCTTCCTCAAGACTTATATGGTGACAAGAGATGGGTAGGATTGGAACTATATGCTGTCCTTACCTGGTCTTCGTCTGATTACCACAATGCTCTCCGTACTCCACTGCTCCATGTTGATTTGTGTTCCCATGAAAGTCGTATAATCCATAGATGTATCAAAATACACAGTTGGCGTGGACGAAAGCAACTAGTTGTATTGCACATCCCACGTGCGTGTTTTTCACAACATGAGTTGAATCAATGTCAAGGTGTGTGCGCTTTGTTTAGGACCAGTAGCCCAGACGTGGAAGTTGAAGTGTGTGGGAGCCGTCTGGTATATGAGCAAGACTTGGAAGAGTTAATCAAAGCATTAGCAACTGAATGTACATTCAAGGAACCACTCCATCTACTTTATGCGCAGGCACGAACATATGTTGAAAACATGGTGGAAAGTCCACTTCCTGAAGCTTTAACAGTTCAACCTGATGCACTACTTCAATCCAGGTTATATTCTTCAGAATTGTTTTTTATTTACACACCACTCTTATCTAGTTCACCCCGCAATTTAATTCAAATTTTCACCCTTTCTCCCAAAATTGCTCCTATTCTATTACTTTCACATCCACACCCACAGAGAAAGAGAGAGAGAGAGAGAGAGGTAAAATGACCTTTTCCTCCTCATATCATTCTGCGCGTTTGTCCATGTTGCACAATATTAATATAGTTCCATGGGTATGAGTTTGGTTCCTAAAACGCATGAAAGGAAACGGTAGGGGCTGATTTGAGTTTCGATTGTATTCTGCAGACATGAGTGTGAGTTTGGGGGTTCTGCTAGATCCATGTCATGCACCATGTTTGTGAGGTTTTTTTTTTATCGTTCTTTTGAGATTTTAGAATTCCTCGGGAGTTTTAGTGAAGTGTGTCATGTGAACTGCAGTCCGAGATTGTGTTCTCAAAAAAAAGCTGGGGGATGGAACTTGGAGACTGGGGAGAAGATGAGAGTGAAAAGGGATTGGGTAGGAGAGAGATGTGTGAAGAAAGGGCAATATTTTTTAGGAAGTGATATTTACACACATTTTTTTGTTTCTCACATACTCCGCTTTATTTTTAACTATATCGAATTGAATAAATCAAATAAAATCAATGACATGGATTAAACAAGGGTTTGTAAGATGCTAAAAATGGTGTGTTTATCATTTCTCTTTTTTTTTTTCTTCCTGTATTTACTTTTTGAAGTGTCAAGGAGGTGCACAAGAAGTCTGTATGTGACTTTAGGCAAGTGAGCACAGGAAGGCTTAAGCATTTAAAAAGTTTAAATAAAGAAAAGTGATGGGTGAATGCAGATAGGAGTGACGTTTAAATATAAAAGCCCCAACTTAATTTCATACGCTGACAATTTGTTATCATGCACTGCAAAGTTAATTCTTTCGATCTAACAAATTTTATGTGGAATAATAATGCAGAGATTTCTGGGAAGTTTCTAAATTGTTCTGGCAAGATCTGCTTCTAAACGCTGGTCCTGAAGAACAAGTACATGAACAAGATTGCAATTCAAGATTGGACTACTACAGGTGCTATCTCAAACAAAAGCAAGTCCTTGTGGAACCACGTGACCATCTACTTGTCCATTCCAAACGCTATCTTTTGGAAAATAGGGATTCCATCCAACAACATGATGCGGAAAGATATTCAGAATCATTAGATAGACGGTTATACATCATGGCTGAGAATCAACCCCATGGAAGCTGTAATATAGCTGCGTGGAAAAAAAGTATTGTGGAGTTGCTTCAAATTTGGGAGGAGGCCATTCTCAGTCTCAAAGGACATACAATATCTGTTTTGAAGCTTTTCGATCCTTCCGCACCATACAACTTTTGTTTCCCTCAGAAGCAAATTCTAGAATGGTTTAAAAATCAGACTAGTAAGTCATCCAAGATCGGAATGGAACTACCTCAGAGTCTGTATGATGATGATAATTGGAGGGGACTTGTGATATGTGCTGCTTTTTCAGTCCATGAGCTTCCAACTGCTACCCTTGAAAAACTGGGTTCAGAAATGACTGTCGAACTTATGTGTCACTTAAGTACTGAGAAGTATTGCTTGAACCCTATTCCCATTTGTTCCACAACTAAAGAGAAATTCAAGTGGTTGCATCTCCGCGGATTTATTTGGCTGACTTACATACCCCGCAATTTCCTGGCGGAATTCAAGGACATAACATATGTAGAGGCCAGAATTTATCATCGTTGCCCAGGCTTGCATGTCGAGGATACCGGTATTTGTCTCTTGTACAAGCACGAAGTGGAGGAACTAAAGCAAGCAATGACCCAGTGCTGGACCTCCTTCTTTGAAAATTCAGACCTCATCCGTCAATTCGTAGAAGAAGATGAAATTATTCAGCCGAGTGGTTGATATCAAGGTCTTGTCACTTCCTCTGTCTCTCAATGATATTCCTTCTTCCTCTTCTCTCTCACATCAAACTCCACTCCAGCATAATTATTAATTACTGACATGATAATTGTAATATGCAGGACCATGGAGCCATCGGGACTTTCATAAGCATTCCCCCAGGCTCACAGTACTGAATTTATGGAATAAAATTCATTATGTTCGGCTCTGCTGTTGGAAGAGTACCAAAGAAGTGCAAGTAGTTTGTATAGTGCTTCGGTGTTTAAGTTTCTTCTTCCCCTTTTACCAGTTAATACATGCAAATAATTGGCGTGTGGCCTCTTTTTCCTTAGCCGGACTTTTACTGGGTTAAGGCTTCTTAGAGGCCTTATAATGAAGGGATGCGCGTCATACCTTTTAATTATTTCCATATTCAAACGTTATCCTGTTCTGAGACGTAAAGTATTAATATTTGCCGTTATGGGTATATTTAACGTGCATTGCTCTTTTCCAATCCCGTAAGTTCTCATACTAATGTTATTTATTACTACGGTCTAATGATATTCGTTATTAATTGTAAGTGAAAGATCTTAGGTTCGATTATCGCTAAAGGTGAATTTGAACCATATTATTGCTAGTCCATTATGAGGTTAAGTTCACTCCCTTCTTCTTAGCGTAGATAATATCATTTATTTACAAAAAATAAAAAATAAAAAAGTTCTCATACCAATATAGAAATTAAAATAATAGCATACGGACGATATTTTTTGTTGTAGTAGGAGAGAGAGACATGTGTCTTTCCACAATAGTCTAGAATCATTTTTAGGGAACTTTCATGAAAAAGGCTTGGGATAAGTTTATTTTAACAAAAAAAAATCATGCTATAATTTCATTTAATGAAAAAGAATTAAATATTAATGAAAAATCCTTAAATTTTAATAAAAATGACCAAAGAACTTAAATTTTAATGAAAATGACACAATTTTAATAAAAAATAAAAATAAAAATAAAAAACTAAACCCGTGCGTCCATCACGAACACTGTTTATAAAACAACACTATTTATGAAACTGAACACTATTTATGAAACTGCACTATTTATGAAACTGAACGGTACTATACTATTTATTGTTTCAATTTCATAAATAGTGCCTAGTTTTTTGTCCACTTTCATAAATAATGTCTAATTCTTGGTCATGTTTTATAAATAATGTCTAGTTATTGGGTCTAGTTAGATAAATAATGTAAGGTGGTACAGTTTCATAAATTGTGTCTTTTTCTTGGTTCGGTCTCATAAATAATGTCTAGTTACTGGTCCATTTTCATAAATAGTGCCTAGTTCTTGGTCATGTTTCATACATATTGTCTAGTTCTTACTCCAATTTCATAAATAGTGTATAGTCTAGTTTCATAAATAGTTTCCACATATTGGTTTAGTTTTATAGAGAACTGGCACCTCATCCTCGTCCTCCTGAACCTCATCATGAAGTTTTCTGTAGACTCATGCTCGTACTGCTTCACCTCCACAAGGTCATTGATGGACATCTCGGCCTCGGCCCTGTAAAACTGCTTATGGAAGGCCATCTCCATTTGCCCCCAGTTGGCAATAGAATTAGGGGGCAACAAAGAATACCACTGAGATGCTAAGCCCACCAAGGAGTTCCCAAACAATCTCAACTTGTAGTTGGGATTGTCTTCAAATGCCACGCAGTGATTAGAGAACTTGAAAATGTGATCTCTGGAAGACAAATTGCCATCTTCTCCGCTAAATGTTGGGAATGCGGGCATCTTGAAGTTGATTGGAAAAGGGTTCTGCTCGTCAACGTACTCAGGATAAGGCTTCTGATAAGTGATACTAAATAGTGGGCAAGCTTGTGGCTAAGCATTTCGGGCCACTATCGTCCTTAACTCAGCTAACTCATTATTGAGCTGTTGGTGAGCTGTATTATTAAGAAGAGTATGAGGAGGTTCCCATTTCGGGCTACGATCATTGCCTGAGAAAGTCTCTTTTCTTGGCTCGGGCTTCCTCCACTTGGCATCCCCTTCCTTACTGGCCAATGGTGGGAGCTTATAAGGAAGAGGCTTGTCTGCCTTGGTAGGCCTGCCTTTTCCACTGGATTCCCCGATTAGCTGGGGCATCCTATACTTCGTTCTTTCTTGCTTGCCCTACCCTCTACTATTAAGTGGAAATAATGAGGGGTCGGGCAACTCCGTTTCTAGGATTTCCTCCAACACTGATCCACTAGTGCCAGATTCTTCCTTGTTTTTATCTCTGCCATTCTTCTCCTCAAGCAAAGGAAATGATGGAATAACTGGTTCTTCTTCGGGGCTCGCTCCCCTCTCATAACCATTTTTTGGAGTAGAATACTCCAGATCTAGTCTTCTTTGCAAACTTCCTGTTAAAGAACAGAGTCTGCTTACTTCTCCCCTGGTTTCCAGGGAAATCTTCTCCATACTCCTTAACACTTACACCATGGTGGCTTGCAAGTCCTCATTTGTTACCATTCCCCCGACTTCCCAGATGAGGTCAAGCTTCTCAAAACAACTGGTCTTTGTAAGGAGGGAACGTTCTCTGGGCAGTCTGCCATGTTTGATTTTGGTAGAGACTAGGGTAGCTTGTACTCTGTGGGAAGGTTTTCTCCTTCCTTCTTCATCTTGGCATACAAGACTAATGTGGTCCCACTGGGCGTGCCAAAACTATGTTTAGGCAAACATTTCTCCATAGAGGGCTTTATCCTCCATGAGGCTACTATATTTCAAGCTTTATGAGAAATTTCATCCTCAATGAGCTGGAAAATTGGGCTAGATCCACCACTGGGGCTAGCAACTTCCTTTATTGGGTAGCATAAAATTGGGCTACATCTAGCCCCAAAAAAACAGTAGGTCCCACAAAAAAGTAGCAACCCATGTGAGCAAAATTCTACACTCTCTTTACTTGCGAATACACCTATACTCTCCTTTTATTCTTATTTTTTTTTTAATTTTGTTTCCTTACATGTCATTCAGTACTATGGTCTGGTAGTATTTCTCTTCACTTGGAAGTGAGAGGTCTTAGGTTCGAATCTCGTGGATGACAAATTTGATACCAAATTAGGTTGCCCATTGTGTGGCTTAGCCGAACTCCCTCTTCCCTTAGTGTAAAAATATCAATGTATTAAAGAAAACAAAATCTTTCTTCTTACATATTTTTCTTGCAATTTGGCTAATTAATAATTGTTTTAAATTTCATAAGGATTAAGTGATAGATTTTAAAGGATTTTAATAGACCCTTGGGGTGTAGTCAATTTGGATTTTAGAGGATTTTAATAGATTTTTTTTTAAGTGATAGATTTCAAAGGACTTTAAGAGACTCTATAATCCTATATGAATTTTGGTAGATTTATATGGATTTTTATTTTAGATTTCTATGTATTTGTATGAGCTTCTTTCATGGATTTTTGTGGATTTCTATGCACTTTTTTCACAGATTTCTAATTTGAATTGAGGTATAATTTTGTGTTCATGTGGGTTCATTTCACCGAGTAAGGGCTCCACTTGAATGATGCAGCCTTGGTGCATTAATGTGAGATTAACCATACCCATATAAAGCATTTTAATTTGGGTGCAGTTAGGACAATTAGGACCAGCAAAGAACATACCATAAGCATATGTCAGAGAGAAAATGACTGATGAAAACATTGGAGAAAATGATAATAGAGAAGAACTTTATTGGCTCAAAATTACTTCAACATATACGTTTCAAGACAATGAATTTTCTTTGCATGATTTAAAATTTTCCATTAGTTGGTCAGGATTGATAGGAAACATATGACAACCATCGAGCACAAGGGCTATTGCAGCATCAACCATCGGCACAACTGTGCCATTCCACCAAGTAAAACGTATGTTATCAGGGACAAAAGGTAAAATTATGAACACAAAGATGGGGATTTTGATTAATACAATTTTTTCTATTAAAGACCATAGAAGACCAATTCACATTCCTCAAGGATCTGTATTTTCTTTTAGATGAAATATATCTAATAGCAAAAAAGAAAGAAAAACAAGTTCGAAATTCACTATGATTTGGTCAGTTATAATTTGCAAATGCAAGGACTGGTATGTTGAGATTGCTCCAGTGGAAACACCAGCAAGCTGCTGGTGTAAATCACAGAAAGCTAGCAATTGACTGACTACTTTCTAAGTCTTTATTTTGTGTATTTAATATGATTCCAATTGCTTAGTCACCTTCCCCAATTGCTTAGTCTTCACATGTATATGTCGCTGTCTAGATTTATTACATTTCTGTGAACAAAAGACACCCTAATTTTATGGGAAAAAAAACCCTCCGATGTGAAAGAATATGGAGGGTACGGCCAATGAAAGCCATGGCTGCTATGCATAGCATAGAAAGTAAAGGAACAAGTAGGGCGTAGTGAAAGAGAGAGGTCAAAGTTGTGAGAAAAGCTTGAATAGGAATCCTAGGGGTGGAGATGAGATTCTTTATAGCCCTTGTTATGCATAAAATTCACTTTCAAATCCTACAAAATCTCTTACTTAATGAAATCCTTTAAAATTTATGATATTTTGAATACCAACAGATTTGTATGCACTCTTTAAAATCCTAATTGACTATATCTAGATTTGAATATATTCTTTTAAATCCTATTAAATCCTACCTTGACTACACCATGATTTCAAAATCTTTTAAAATCCTCTTTTAAAATGCTAATTGACACTACACCCTGATTTTAAAGTCTTTTAAACACCCCCTAAAATTTCAAATTGATTTAACGTTCATGGGCATTTGTGGGTGAAATTTTCAAATAATTTTTCTTCAAAATTGCATGATACTAATGTCCCAATTGGTGCTAGGTAAATTGTTGTGTTGTACTTGAAAATTAAACAACTTCAGAGGGGTGAAGTGGAGGTTTGTATCTTTCAACATATGAGATTGAAATAAGAGAATCTAATCAAACCAACGGTTCATAAGTGATGAAATCTAACTTTGTTACAATTTGAACCTTTTTAGGTTGAAAGGTTCATTAAAAAAAAAAATAATTAAGATAGCACATCCAAAAATCAACTTATGAAAAGTTAACACAAAAAAAATTTATCGCATAATCAAATTACTATATAAATAAATATATATAGCCTCATATAGAGCTCAAAAGAAATAGCTCCTCATTAGGAGATTCTTTTATAAAGTCTCAAAGATTCCTCAGAGCTCTAAAAGGGCTATATCCATCGCTTTTCCAGCCCATATAAAGCCTCTCACTAGAAATGCTCTTAGAGAGGTTAAATAAGATGACAAATGTTCCTTTGGATGTAGCTACAAGGTGGAATTCCACCTATAAGATGCTTGATTGTGCTTACAAGTATAGAAATGTGTTTAAGAGGATGGTAGATGATTGTGCTTGAAAGTATGAAAATGTATTTGGGGTAGGGGTGGAAAAAAATCCCAAAACCAAAACAAAAACATCCCTAACTGAAAATCTCAAACCGTTCGATACCCAATCTCGAACCGATCCCAAAAAATTCAGTATGGGATATTGGGATCCAATATGCCTTCTTTCGGTAATCCTTTCGCGAACTAAAACTTATATATATAATAATTTATAAACAAATATATTATTAAATATACAATTCCAATTATTATAGGGCTTTTGGATTTGGTTGAAATTTAATCTCAGCTGTTCATTTATAATTAAAAGGCCTTTTAGCCAAAATGGTCCCTAAGATTTGCATAACACATCACTTTAGTCCTGAGATTGAAAATCAATAGAAATAGTCCCTGAGATTTGTTAAGAGTGGTCCCACATCGATGAGGGACAGGGTTTGCTATGTGCTTATATGATCTTGGGTTACTCCCCATATTGCCAATTGGTTTTATAGTGGAACCTCAATTTCATCATGATATCAGAGCAAGGTTGTTCACGTGTGAAGCCCAACGGCTACACGAGCTCCACATCACCCAGTCGTTGTCCACGTGTATGCTTGAAAATCTGCCACACGTGTAGGGGCGTGTTGAGAGTTGTCCCACATCGATGAGGGACAAGGTTTACTATGTGCTTATATGATCTTGGGCTACTCTCCATATTGCCAATTGGTTTTATGGTGGAACCTCAATTTCATCAAAATTGTCCACCATCCATTATTTTGGTCATTCCGTTAAAAACTTCATTAAGTGTCCTGGAACTCTTCATCAGAAAGTTTGGGCAATTTTCAAAGCTTCGTAAATCAATCGTTTCTTAACCAAATTCGACCCATAATATATCAAAATGAATATAGGAAAGTGTAGAACAAGATTATAGCCATTTGGAAGCCCAATGGTTGCCGGATATAGCCCGAAAATAGCCTAAAAGGTGATTGGTCCGCAGAAAAACTAGAAAACTCACCGTAAACTGGGTAAACTTTAAACGTTCATAACTTCTTCAATACTCAACGAAATCGAGTGATTCAAAAACAAAAATCATACTTCTCGACAAGACAAAGAGAATGGTACATTTATCAAGGGCTAAATTTCCATGTTTTGGCTGGAAAACGGCTTGAAAGTGGCTAACTCGATGACCAAGACAGCCACTTTCGAGCCGTTTTCCGGCTAAACCACTACGATTTAGCCTTCGAGAAAGGTACCATTCTCTTTGTCTTGTCGACAAGTATGATTTTTTGTTTTTGAATCACTTAATTTCATTCAGTATTAAAGAAGTTATGAGCGTTTAAATTTTACCCAATTTCCGGCGAGTTTTCCAGTTTTCTGGCGGATCAGTCACCTTTCAGGCTATTTTTCGGCCATCTACAGCAACCATTGGGCTTCCAAATAGGTATATCTTGTTCTACACTTTCCTATCTTCATTTTGATATATTATGGGTCGAATTTGGTTAAGAAATGATTGAGTTATAAAGTTTTGAAAATTGCCCAAACTTCCGGCCAAGAGCTCTGGGACACTTAACGGAGTTTTTAACACAAAGACTAAAATAATGGATGGTGGACAATTTCAGGGACCATTTCTATTGATTTTCAATCTTAGGGATCAAAGTGATGTGTTGTGCAAATTTTAGGGACCATTTTGGATAGGGTTTTTATCACCAATGGTCCCTGAGATTGACTAAACTCATCATTTTAGACCCTCACTTTCAAAATCAATTAATATCGTCCCTGACATTCACTACACACATCAATTTGGTCTTTCCGTTTAGATTCCGTCAATTATTCTGTTAGTTTGCATGTGGGACCCACAAATCCAATAAAATGATGACACGTGGATTATACAAAAGAAGGGTTTTTATCGCAAATGGTCCCTAACATTGATCAAACTCCTCATTTTGGTCCCTGAGTTTCAAAAATAATAAATTTGGTCCCTAACTTTCACTATCGCACATCAATAGTCCTTCCATTAAAATTTCATCAATATTTTTTGTTAGTGTGCTGATGTGGTCCCACTAATCCAATCATATGGCGCCAAGTGGATTAATTATAAGAAACTAATTTTTTTTTTAGAGTGAACCAACTGACGAGTATTCTGCGCTGACATTTCTCTCACATCCCACAGTTCCGATTGGAAAATAAGATTCATTCTAAATTCGATAAAATTGAATCCAAATTCAATTCAAATTTGATAGGATTATAATCAACTAAAGAGAATGAGAAGTGAGTTCACAGAGAACAAGAGCTTTAGTGGTGTCATGGTGCCTTTCTTTTCTTTTTTAGCATACCTTGATGAAAACGGTGATGTCTTTTTTTTATTTTTTATTTTTTTATTTCTTATAGTACTTTTAGTTTTAAATCTTAAAAGAATTTTTTTTTTTTATATTTTTTTTTGGTAAATTTTTTTAAAGTTAATCTATGTGGCGACATATGATTGGACCAATGAGACCATATTATTACACTAACAAAAAAATATTGACGAAATTTTAACGAAATGAATAAATTGATGTGCGGTAGTGAAAGTCAGGAACTAAATTTATTGATATTTGAAACTCAGGGACCAAAATAAGAAGTTTGATCAATTTCAAGGATTATTTGTGATAAAAACTTTTTTTTCGTGTAATCCATATGTCACTATTTTATTAAATTGTGGGTCCCACATGCAAATTAACCGAAATAGTTGACGGAATCTAAATGGAATGACCAAATTGATATGCGGTGGTGAATGTCAATGACGACATTGATTGATTTTAAAAGTTAATGATCAAAATATGAGTTTGATCAATCTCAAATAGAAAGCCTTTTGGATAAAAGGCCTAATTAGAACTCTCTTCAGTCGCTTCGTCTTCACTATCTCTGTCCACTTTTTTTTGCTCTTCTCCGCCCAAACCCAAATCTCTCGACTGGTCTCCTCCTCAGTCCTCCCACTGTGGGAGTGCTGCACCATCCAAATCCTTGCCTGAATCGAAAATCTACCACCCACACACTTTGATTTTCTCTCTTGAAAGTCCAAATTGGACTAAGTCTCTCGGCTCGGTTTCACCGTCTCAAACCTTCACCTGGAATTCGTACGACGAGACGCCGTGTTCGTGGAGAGGCTTCGTTAGGGAGCCGTGGCCGACGATTTATAGGGTTGGATTTCTCGGACATTTTTTTGTCGTTGATTTTTAGGGTTTTTGAAAATTGGGATTTATGAAATATTGATGGTTTCTGGAATTGTATTTCTGTAATTGGATTGGGATTTGTCAATTTGAATAACTTGAAATTCTGAGTATGCATCTCAATTAATCTTATCGGAGGAGGAAGGAATCAATATGCTCTTCTCTGTGAAAGGAGGGAACACCTTTGCTTTGTAGTTGATATATTTCCCGAACCGTACGGAAATTCCGAAAAACTTTCGGGAACCCGAAATTCAAGAATACCGAAATTTTGGGTCTGTTTCTGTCCTGAATGAGATTGTTTCGGGATTCGGGCTTTGAATTTCGGTTCGGGATCCCGATTCGAACCAGCCCTTTTGGGGAAGGGCGGGAAGACTTACCCCAAATATCTCTATTTCATTTGTCCTTGGTTTCTTAATTTGACTTGCTTTACTCTCTCTCTCTCTCGCCCATTGTTGCGTTTCCTTCCCTCCAAAACCAAGAGGTATGCAATTCTTCCATTTCCTTTTACTTTTGTCTCAGATTACTTGATAAATTTTGTTATTCTTGTATATATTTTCAGTATGCTGATCATTTGCTTGCATAATTCACTTGCTGTTGACAATTTTAACTATCTGGGTTGGTGATCATTCTATTTTTTTTTTTTCGTTGTTTTCTTTCTTGGATGTGAGTATCTAGAAATTAATTATTTGATTCTTCAGTTGTTCGTTTCAATTATGTTCAGTAAGTTCGAGAGTCTTTTACCATTTACATGAATGAGCTATAAATCGTATTTGATCATCCTGTATAACCCCAATAATTGATCGATTTCTCTGACAAAGTAATGTCAAGAAAAATATGATGAATTGCATTCAGTTTTCGCATGGTTCATTAATAAATAACACAGCAGTGGTTTTATTAGAGTTAGAATTAATGTTATTACTGCTTGGTAGCATAACTTTGATAATTCGTAAAACATCACCAAAAGAAAAGGAAAAGATTATTAAGCTTGACGAAAAATCATAAGTAAGGAAAAGATTAATAGTTTGATTGAAGGTAGTGTTTTTACCACCTTAAAAAAGTCTTTTGCACTCGAACCTAGCGTATAAAATAAGAAAATTCGTACGGCGGTGAATGTGGGTTTCGGACATCGAATTTGGAAATTTGAGTCCCATTTTCAGTAATCATTGTAGTAATCGATTAGGTTGCTGAATTAAGGTTGTGAAATTTTGGTAAGGGTGGTTTCTTATTGGAAAGACAAAATAAAATTAAACGGTGAACTATGAATGACTTGATCTGCTTAGCATATGTAGGCAGTTTAACAAAAAGGTTGGATGCGTCTATGAAATAAAAGAAAAGTTACTGTGTGGTTGACCATTGCTTGTGTTTTAGTCATGTCTCGGAGACGAGACATGAGAGATGAACTGGTATGTAATGACGTCTTGTGTGGATCTTGGATGTATCTCGGGAATGACAATTGACTCAAAAAATGATAGAGACATTAGTATGCACTAGTAATTGACTTAGGGCAGGTGGATTCAACTTTTACAAAGAGCCAACATAGAGGAAGAGCTTGAATCGTACAAGACGTGAAGATCAATTTCTCTTTCTTTTTACCTACTCTAAGTTTGAAAACCCCCACGAGTCCCTCTTCTTCGATGGTCGCGCCATTCATTCTCTGCTTGCGTGAAGATATGGATGATTTGGCAGGAAGAATGGGTTTGGTTCTGTGGTATGAAGATTAAAATGATTTTTCATGTAAGTGATCAGCCAAACAAATCTTAGAACAAAACCAAACAAATCAACTCAACTTCATTGCAGCCACTTTCTGGTTTCGAAATGAGAATCGAGGTTGGGGGTTAGGGTTCTTCAACCTGGGGATTAGGTTAGAGAGATTTTCAAAGAAGGTGCAAATGTTGACTGGGTTGGAGAAAATAACCTATTTATATATGAGGGCAATTAGGTTAGTTCCAGGTGTGTATGTTGTGTGCATGTTCTATCCAACAACAACAAAGGCTTTTCCCACTAAGTGGGGTCGATTGTATGAATCCTAGAACGCCATTGCGCTCGGTTCAGTGCCAGGTCTTCTGTTAGATCCAAGTACTCTAAGTCTTTTCTTAGAGTCTCTTTCAAAGTCTTCCTCTACCCCTTTCGTCCCTAAACCTCTGTCCCGTAATCGCATCTTCTAACCGGAGCATCTGTAGGCCTTCATTTCACACGTCCAAACCACCGTAACCGATTTTCTCTCATATTTCCTTCAATTTCGGCTACTCCTATTTTACTTAAGATATCCTCATTCCTAATCTTATCTTTCTCTTGTCCTCACATATCCAACGAAGTATTTTCATATCCGCTACACCCATTTTATGTACGCGTTGATACTTCACCGCCCAACATTATGTGCCATAAAGCATTGATGACCTTATTGTGGTCCTATAAATTTTTTTTTTTGAGCTTTAGTGGCATACAACGGTCACACAACACGCCTGATGCACTCTTCCACTTCATCTATCCAACTTGTGCATGTTGAGAAAATCCTATTTTGGTCTCAAGATTGAGAAAATGGTTCATTTATGTCAATTTCTGTAAATTTTTTCGTTGGCACTTGTGAGCAATACATAAAGAGTGATTTCATCAACAAAGTAGTATTTGCAGAACCTCAACAGAAAACATGACGGGGAATATAAGGCAGGTAAAATATAGAACCCACACCCTTAGAAAATCTATAATTTTTTACTTGGAAAACAAGGAACCGATGTAGGTAGAGTTCAAGGATGGCCATAAAATAAACACATAGTAGAGAAACTTTTAAAGAAGATTGATTATAGCCAACACATACAGTTGCCCAAAGTAGAAACGATCGAGTTTAAAGAAATTAGTGATTTTCGTAGATTTCAGAGCTCATCACCTAAGAAATTAGTGATGGACCCAACACTTATGCCCGAATAGATAGAACTAGCAACGGTGTCCGTGCGATGCTGCGGGTTTAAAAACTGTATAAAACATGCAGAAAGTTCTAAATATTTACACATGTTGAAATCTATTTACAACCATATGGATTGGTGGTCCTATTGCCATTGTTCTAGTATTCACATCTTTTCTTTTACAAATTGAAGTCCTGGCATTCCGAAACTGAAAGAAAATATGAAAGTTTATTTCTTACCGAAATATACCAATTTAAATCAAATTTACCAAAGAAGCATACATTGTAGCATACATTGTAATTTTTGCAAGCCAGACACCTGCAATACCTTGTAGCATACCGTACTAATTTGTTCATATAACTGATTTGTCTCCCTACATTTCCCCTTTTTCTCAGCAAACAAAAAGACCTATCATCCTTTTTTCAAACTTGCAACCACATAGAATAGGGGTGTGATATGCACACATCCCATTTTACTTCTCACACCTTTGTAATTTTCGGCCATCGGATCGGATGAATTGAAAAAGATCAACGAATAGAAATTGTCAAGAGGTGTGTGAGAAGTAAAACGGGATGTATGAATAGCACACCCCCATAGAATATAATAACAGAATCGTAAAATAAAAAAAAATAAAAAAAAATAAAAAAAAATTAAATTAAATTAAATTAAATAAAAAAAAACAGATTAACCCTTGAGCACACATTAACTCTCGAGCATGGAAAGGCTTTGGTTTCTTGCAAAACAATGGAAAACAAAATAAGAAACCTGTTGGAAAACTTGGCAATAGATTGGTTAAAAAACAATTTTAAAAACTTTTTGTACCACTTGGTGATGATAATTAAACGCTATTTGTTTCCGGATGAAATTAAGAATCGTAAAGAAACAACACAAATAAACTTTAAAAGTTTATATTACCTGCCCCAAATCAGCTGAACTCATAGTAGAATCTCTACCTTGCAATTTATCATAACCTTTTGCATCACAGAACATTCAAATTTTTCAACAGAACATGGATTCTATAATGTTGGTTAAAATTACCTACACTACACATTAATACAATAAAAAATAATCAGTCACATAATTATTAATTTGTGAAATAATAAGAAATTAATATAAATCAAAAGATGACAAACCTATTACATTGCATTCTCATTATTGCAGATACCTGATAATTCTCATCACCAAAAACTCTTACTTTGTATAAACCATATGTATGTACCCTGCAAGAAAGTAATAAGAAATTAACTAAACTATCACTCAAGAAGTTAGACAGAAATGTGGAGAATACAAAACAGATATCTACTCCAACACCGCAAGAAGCGTGTAAATAAAATATTAGTCCCAATACATCATATTTGCTACTATCATTTTCAGGAGTCATGTGGTTTTCCACGAATTGTAAAGCATGTATATACAAAGTGAGGTTTGCTAATAACTCCAGCTATTTCCAAGTGTGCGCTGGTGTGTTTTTTTACCTTGAAACATGCAGTTTTTTTAGCTGTATTATACCCACCATCAAGAAGCTACTTAATACCTTTCAGGAAAGTTGTGAACCACAAAATAAGCACTGCATTTCAAGTACCATTTGCATTTCAAGCTTATGAAAAGAAGAATAACCCAAAATACATTCACGATTATTACCTGAAGCTTTCTAGCTTTCTCTAAAGCTTTCTGCTTTGTCAATTCCTTTTGTCTTGCCTGCCTAAATATAAAAACATTTAAATCAATTTCTTTCGAAAATTCAATTATTCACATAATTATGTAAAAGAGGATCTGATTATTTTGATAGGAGTTGAGGTAGGTTCTATACCAAGGAATAACCTGAAGCATACTAAGTTTTAAGAGGGGTGAAAAAAACTTAGCAAACAGGAAGGAATTGAATGATTAATAATAAGAATTTGGTCACCTTATTTGATCAATGCCAATGATCCTGAAGTAAGTGTCAAGTGCATTAAATTTGTATAGAACAAAGCTTGAGAAGAACACATCCGTGAATGATAAGAAGAATGTTGGATTTTTTATTTATTTTTGTTAAATGGAATAGTGATAACTTGATTTAGTAATTAGATCAAGATCCATCAAAGCTCCTAAACTGCATCTATATTTTTCATTCAAAAGCCTAGTTTTCAATTAATTCTATGAAGCATGCAATTAGTGAAAAACAAAACCCTCTAACAGCTATAAACAAAACCAAATAAACACATCCAGATATAGAATTGAAGAATATGTAGGTAGCTCAAGAACCTCATACCCGACCCACTGCCACTACTTTTTCGATAAGAGAGACCTCGACCAAGGAATTAACCCTAGGATCCCCACGTAAGGATCCGGAGAGGATCCACCCTTACATGCCAGCTGGCAATGCCCCAAAATGACTTATAACTAACCCCACAATTACTAATTAATTAAAATGCTTAACGGTAACTAATCTGTGACTAAGACAATCACAATCTTATCATTACCCTCTCCTTCGAAAATCGACCTTGTCCTCAAGGTCAGGAACAAAGTGGAAAATCTGGGAACCTTGCAGCGAAAGTATCATAGTCCTCCCAAGTAGCTTCTTCCTCTGAGCTTGCATTCCACTTTACCAAGAGTTGAACCCCTGCAGCATTTCCTTTCTTGCAAACCCTCCCTTTAATTACCTCTTCTGGCTCTGGAGCAAGTAATCCTTCATCAGTGACCAAAGGTAGCAAAGGCACTAGATTGACCAGAGCTCCTAAATGCTTTTTAAAACAGCTCACATGGAATACAGGGTGTATTTTAGATTCTGGGGGCAATTTCAGTTTGTATGCCACAGTTCCTACCCTCTCCAAGACTTCAGAAGGGCCATATAACTTGGGATGTGGCTTATGGAATGCATGAGTTGCTAGGGATTGGAGTTGATAGGGAATTAGCCTCAGGTATACATAGTCTCCAACCTCAAAAACCCTCTCACTCCTATGTTTATCAGCCTGTGTCTTCATACGATTTTGGGCCACCACAAGGTTTGTTTTCAGCATGGACAACAGTTGTTCTTGGGCTAGTAGGCCTTGTTCTACCATTTCCAGCTTGGTCGTGCCTTTCTCATAAGCGACAATATGAGGTGGTGGGTATCCATAGACGACTTCAAATGGAGTGAACTGAGAAGAAGAGTGGAATGAAGTATTATAACTCCACTCTACCCATGGGAGCCAATTAAGCTACTTCTTTGGTTGACAGCTAGTGAAACATCTCAAATAGGTCTCCAAACATCTGTTGAAAACTTTAGTTTGCCCATCACTTTGGGGATGGTAATCAAAACTCATATACAACTGAAAGCCTTGCAATTTGAAAAATTCTTTCCAAAACAAACTCAAGAATATGGTGTCTTTATCACGGACTATAGTGGTTCCATGCAATTTGAACACATTCTCAACAAATTCCTGTGCCACAATGCTAGCAGTGTAAGGGTGTCCAAGAGCAATGAAATGGGCATAATTTGACAACCTATCCACCACTACCATTATGATAGATTTGCCACTGCAATTAGGTAAGCTAGTGATGAAGTCCAGACTAATATCTGACCAAACTTTCTCAAGGATAGGAAGAAGTTGCAAGAGACTAGGGGGAGATGGTCTCGTATTTGTTTTGTTGGCAGATTCTGCATTCAGAAACCTAGGCTTTGATGTCCCTCTTCATCCCTCTCCAATAGAAGCTTCTTTTCAGCCTGTGGTAGGTTTTTAATACTCCCTCATGACCAGCCATAGGGGTGCAATGATGTTCTTCAAACAGTTTCCTTCTCCACATAGTATCAGGGCTAATCACAAGTCTTGACTTGTACTTCAAGAAACATTGTCAACATGGTACTTAGACAATTGAGGGTCACTATTGATGGCACCAGCATTATCCAAGACTTCCCTAGTCTTCTGAATCACCCAAGGATCTTGCTCTAGTTGCCTTCTCAGATCATCAAGCCATCCAAAATAGGGGTAAGTTGTGGCATTGCATTCCCTTTGCTCCTCCATAGGGTTCTCAGGTAACATTGCAGAGTTTGGGACCTTTGATAAAGCATCAGCTACTATGTTATCAGTACCCTGCTTGTACTGTATCTCATAGTCGAATCCCAATAGCTTAGTAACCCATTTTTGTTGAAAAGAGGTGTGAGCTCTATGATTGAGAAAGTATTTCAAGTTGTTGTGGTCAGTTTTGATAATAAAATGGCGGCCCTGTAGGTAGTTTTACCATTTTTGGGTTGCATGAACGATAGCTATTAGCTCTCTCTCATAAATAGATAATGCCTGGTTTTTTTAACCCATAGCCTTGTTGGTGAATGCAATTTGCTTTCCATTTTGCTGCAAAACTGCCATAACTAGGTATGAATGCAATTGGCTATACAAGCAGCTTCAGCCTCCTAAGACCAAGAGAAACCTTCTTTCCTTGTTTAAGTAGTACAAAGGTTGGAAAAATTTGCCATAATTAGGTATGAATTTTCTGTAATACCCAATTACTCCCAGAAAACCTCTCAACTCTTTGACATTTTTGGGTGAAGGCCAGTCAACTATGGCTTGAATCTTGTCAGGGTCAGCTGTTAGCCCATTTCTGGACACTATATACCCTAGATATTCCACCTGACTTTGACCAAAAGAGCACTTCTATTTTTGTCACAAATAATTGGTTATGGTGTAGCACTTCAAAAGCCTTGGAGAGATGTATTGGGTGGTCCTCCCAGGTCTTACTATATAGCAGAATATCATCAAAGAAAACTATAATGAATTGCCTCAAGTAAGGGCTTAAAAATAGTATTCATAAGAGAAAAGTAGCTAGAGCATTGGTGAGACCAAAGGGCATCACTAAAAATTCAGTGTCCCTCGTGTATTCTAAAAGCAGTCTTTTCAATGCCCTCATGCTTCATTCTAATCTGGTGGTAACCTGACCTCAAATCCAGCTTTAAGAAATACATTGCTCCAAATAATTCATCTAGCAAATCATTTATCAAGGGTATGGGATACTTGTCCTTGACAGTGATGTTGTTGAGTTCCCTATAGTCCATACATAATCTCCATGTTCCTTCTTTCTTCTTAACCAACAAGACAGGAAAAGAGAAAGGGCTATGGCTGGGTCTAATGTAACCACAATCCAAAAGCTCTTGGACAGCTTTCTCAATCTCACTCTTTTGAACTGGACCATAGTGATAGGGCCTGATGCTAGGAGGTTTAGCCCCAGGAAGTAGTGGGATATGGTGGTCATGTGTTCTAGGGGGAGGTAATGTAGTAGGAATATTGAAAACCTCATCATAACTACTAAGAACTTGCTGTAATTCACTGAGTTGTGCCTGGGTGAGATTGGATACTTCGAACTTTTTCATATCTAGAGAATAGAGCAAAATCCCTATATTGGAGTTGGTCAGCTCCTTATCAAGCTGTTGGAAAGCAATTTCAGCCATTCAAGGAGGGGAGGATGAAGATTGAGTGAGTTTATAAAGATGTTTGCCCACAGAGAGTTCCATAGTGAGTAGTTGAAAGTCCCAAAGAACAGGACTCACTAAAGAAAGCCACTGGACGCTTAGAACTACATCATAGCCCGCTAATGGTATGGCAAATAAGTCGATGGAGCAATGGTAACCCCTAATTTCTGGAGGAAATTGCTTACAACACCATTGACTTCGAAATTTTCACCCATCCGCAATCATCACTTCATAAGGTTTGGTAGTTTGACAATGTCATCCCAATTGTTTGACAAGCCTAGAATCAATGAAATTATGGGTGCTTCCTGAATCAAGAAGGATTTTCACAGTCAAACTGTGAATTTGGCCATCTACTTTCATTGTTTTCACATTGTTTTTATCCGAGGTGCCATAGTAAGCACAAGTGCTTAGTGCCATGCTATGTAGTTCAGGCTCAGACTCAACGACCACCTCATCTTTTATCTCAATTTCATCACAAATATCCAACATTAATTGTTGCTTGTGAGCACATTTATGGCCCCTCACTTACTTCTCCTCACATAACCAACACTCGCCGCTCTCTTTCTTCCGTTGCACCTCTTCTGGTGTAAGTTTCTTGTAAGGCAAGGATAATGGTTTAGCTTGGGCAATGGGATATGTAGATGGGGATTGGGTCAGAGGCTTAGCAAATGGGAGGGGTTAAGGTGGAAATAGCTTCAGATCCGCGAGTTTGGCATCTAATTGTATAACAATGGATATAGCCTCATGCACAAAAGAGGGTTTGAGCAATTTAACATCGTATTTTAACTCTTTCTTAAGGCCATCCAAAAAACAGCTTTTCAATAGAACAGGGCCAACATCAGTTGTATGATTTGATAAACGCCGAAATTTAAGAATGTAATCCTTGAGTGTACTTGTTTGCCTAAGCTTGAAAAGGTATTCAATGCAATCTTCAAAGTCGGACGGCACAAATTCCTGGCAAAGTGCAGTGGTGAACTCACCCCAAGTCGAAGTGGAGTGTATGCAGTCGCGCCAGTGAAACCATTGAAGAGGTTCATTGGTGAAATGAAAAGATGCAGTGAGTACCTTCTGATGATCCGAAGTGTTGTAGTAGGAGAAATACGGCTCGGCTTTGTAGATCCAAGCGGAAGGATCTCCACCATCGGAGAAATGGGGAAAATCGAGCCGTTGCTACCATGGAGTCCGAGAAGTGAACCCCCTCCGTCGAACTGATCACGACGAGGATAGTAAGGAGTCTCGATGCAACGAAATTCACCGGTATCAGTGTTAATCGGCGGTGGGATCCCCGGATCTGAAACTTGAGGGTGTGGATCTGAAGAGGAGGCTATTCCGCCCGGCATATATTGCTCACGACGAAGCTGATCGACCGTGAGTGTGAATTTGGTATCCAGAGCCGACAATTTGGCATCCAAATTAACAGAGGAAGATTGAATGAGCTGGGGAATAACTTCAACAACAGCTTCCAGAGCAGACATGCGAGCTTCCATGGTGGGTAAACAAGAATTGTTGGTGTGGCAGGGCATACACGAGGGAAACACAGGATCGGAAGGATGATACCAATGTTAGGATCAACTTTCCTCCTCCTAGCTCAAACCTGCAAGTAGCTAACAACAATGGAGGAATAAGGGATGGAACAGATGAAGGCGATAGAGAGAGAAAGTCTCTAAATATATTTTTGTAATACTTTGTTGATTCCAAATATCCGTTGCCCAGTTACACACACAATTGGTCAATATATGCTTCCCAACCCTTACATGCCAGCTGGCAATACCCTAAAATGACTTATAACTAACCCCCACTATTACTAATTAATTAAAATGCTTAACGGTAACTAATCTATGACTAAGACAATCACAATCTTATCATTGGCGACTGAATAATTTCAGATCTGGAATTCACGGCCCAGAATTCAACTGGTTTCACTTTTAAGGGCATTCTGGGATTTTTGGGTGTCGCTGCCCACTTTTTAATTTAGTTTTTTTTATTTTTTTTATTTTTTAAATTATAAATTAAATTATTTGTATTTGCCATGTTCTCAAAATATATAATTTTATATTTGTCACGTCATCATTTAACGGTTAAATTGAAAGTTTGATTAACGGATGTATGAAATTGTAAAAAAAAAATGATAATAAATGTATGCGATTGAAATATTTTAAAGATGTTTTAGAAAGTTATAATTATAGTCAAACATGAGGAGGTAAAATATAATTTACCCTAATTTTAAACAACATAAACCACTACTTCTTGTTAAACTTCTTAATCATTTTACCAAATTTTATAAATTTATATTCTTATAAAAAGAAATTCATAAAAATTAGAAAGTAAATAAACACACATAACGTTTTCAACCCAAGACCTCCTTGTTAATTTTAATCAACATAAACAACTAGTTCTAGTTAAACTTCTTGGTCACCTAACAAAATTTTATAAATTTATACCCTATAAATATAACGCCCTAATAATTAGAAAGTAAATAAACACCCATAGCATTTCGCCACCGTCCTTATTATCCTCCCAACAGGCAACAGGTCTTCTTCTTCCAAGTGGTGGTTTTGTTATTATACAAAGATTAAGCCCGAAAGGATCTACTGGAAAAAGCCCCATCAAATGGTGGCGGATGGCTTTAACTTCTCGTAACGCCGACTGGTAGCCGCGTACCTCACGGATATGGCTGGTACTCTCTATGAAGTTGGTTTTGTAGTATCAGGGATCTAGTAGGATACAACGAGATTCTCAATCAGGAGGCCGAGAGGGATGGCTATGGGATGCTTTGGTGGTGGTCGGCGTTCAGTGGGAGAGATCGGGGACGGTTGAGTTTCTGGTTTTACACGTATTTTTGTTTTTTATTTATTTAAACAAACGACATTATTTACATTAAGAGAAGGGGTAGGCTTAGCCTTATAATGGGTTAGTGTTTAAAAACGAAATTAGTAGAGGACAAGTGTCAAACTCTAAAAGAGGCCATAGGGAGGACATAGATGTTTTTGGGTGCAGAAGATTTCAATTCGCATATTATAAGTAGATAGTGACTCAATTGGCAATAACAGTCAGGCGGTCACTAATATTGGGTTAGTCTCTTTAAGACTATCTCCAACCCTTGAGTTAAAACCTAAAATTTTTAACTTAGAAAATTAAGGTTTTAACTCAAAAACAGTTTTTCTGCTCCAACCCTCCTAGGTTAAATTTTTAGCCCGAAATTATTAAGGAATGAATCCAAGCCGTTGGATTAAATCAAGGAGCCGTTGGGCTCACAACTTTTGCCAACAAGTCCTTTGTGTTTTCGAGACATGCTCACGTGCATGGGACCTAGCATGTCTATTTGGGAAAGTAGGGGGCGTGAGATTCAAACAAGCGCGTCAAAAGCTTGCAGCTAGCCTCTATTGGGCGCCTTCAGTCACACCAGTGGATTTAAAACTCAAAAGTTGGTCGGTATTTGGCCCACTTTTAGCTTCTAACCCATAACCCCAAATTGGCCCAAGGGTTGGAGTTGGTCTAAGACAGTAAAAGGGTAGTCAAAACAGGATATTTTTAATGGATTTATCAGTGTAATAATTAACATCGGTGTCCAAATTGGAATAGGGACATTATCTATTCGAAAATTGAGGAAGGATTTGATTGTAGCTTAGCTACAATCAAGTTTTTGTCCCTTGATTTTGCCTTATTTACACTACTGCCACCAAATCTGTGGCTAGGTTGGGGTTTGGACTTCCCCTCTTTTTTTTCGTGGGCTTCGTTGGTTTTCAGTAAAAGCTCGGCCCTCATTGGTTTAAATACAATTTTGCCCATTAAAACTTAAAATCCAAAGGTAGGGATGGTGTGTTTGGAAGGACAATTTTATCCTCTATGTTTTGAGCGAATTAGGGGGTAGTTTGCCTTCGTTGTCATTTGATGCGGGTTTGGGGGATTAAGACTCTAAGAGAGACAGAGACAGACAGAGAGACGGAGAGAGACAGAGAGGGATGGAGACAACAGATTGTGATGGAGAGAGAGCAAGGGGGAAGGGTAGGGATCTCAGTGTCGTTGCTGCAGATGGATTTCACGAGTGGGAGAGGGGGGACATTCAAAGAAAACCATAGGGGCCATTGGCAATTTAGGGAGAGGGGTAGTGGTCGCGAACAGAGGCAATTGAGGGTGATGTGTGCTAGATCTTGCACTGCATGTCCAGATTTCCAAAGATAAGTTCATTTTTTAATTCGATTGATTGTTTACAGTTAGAATAGGTTGTCGTCATTTCTGCCTTTTTTTTTTTATTTTTTTTTTTATAAATGGCCGAATTATTTTCGAATTTTTTAGTAATGTTAGGTCAAGTTTTGGGGGATGGTTGTTCCTCCATTTATTTATTTATTTCATTTTCTCTCATTTTGAGTATTCTTCTCTCTGTCCACAAATTGGTGCTTTCATTGAGAGTATTGATCAAACGCTTGTAAGACTCTCGCATTCAAGGTTTTTTTGTTTTCTTGTTCATTTGTAGATTTTTCGTACGTTCTAAGTCTTGGAATTTTTATTTCTAAAAATTCTTCAATAAAACATAAAAGAAAAGTACAGTGGCAAGAGATTCGAAAACCTTGATGAACGGAAATTCCAACGTTCAAGGATTAGGATCGCGACGATCTACAAGGCTCAACACAACAATGAGTGGAGCGGCACCTCCACGGGGCACCACTGTGGCAACCACCACGCTGGGCACCATGGCAGCCACCCTCGGCAAGGCCCATGGTGCCACAACCACGGCCCAAGCCATGTCATTCAAGCGCACATGAGCCCAAACCCAAGGCAAGACGGCCCAAGCCACTCAAGCCCGACACGAACCCAACGCGTTGCCAAGTCGACCCTTAGCCTCACACCCACGTGCTCCACACGCCGAGCAGCCCACTCTCATGGCCCAACCTACTCTCGTGGCCCAACCTACTCCCGTGGCCCAACCTGCTCTCGTGGTCTTCCAAACAGCCCAAATCGGTCCAAGATTAGTTCAATCGTCCCAGCTTCAAATTTATGGGACTACGATTGAACCAGGGGCATTTTCACCACATTTCTCTGCAGATTTGACATTTCCTAACTCTAATCTCATGCCCAAAGTCTCTAACACTTCCACTGCTCAAGGAGATGCATTCCTTCCAAGCTCTTCGAACCCAAATAGAGAACAACACTTGTCTCAACAAGTTATAGAATTGATGAGTACCCTCGAATAGTAGACGACCTTGGTGAATTAGCTCTTATAGCATACCGAGATGCAACGTGCCTCAGATGAAGTGCTTTGAAGTAGGACAAAGGTAGACAAAGAACCTCTCCAGCAATGTCCCGGCAATCAACCATTCAACAAGCCATGAATTGAGCATTCGGGCAGTGTACACTCCCAATTGGGCCCCCGAGATAGCGTATACTCCCGTCTTAGCCTGCGAAGGAGCATGCACTCTCGACTAGGCCCACAGACGAGCATACATTAACGTTTGAGGCCATACTCCGATAGTCAACATAAGCAACCTTTCAGGCAAAATGTTCGTTCGCGGCTAGGCCCGTAAGGAGCATCCTCCACCTCACATCAGAGTAGGCAGCACGAAGGACGGAGAGAAACAGTCACTTAGTCTAGTTCAAGCTCAACCAGCAAACTGCAAAGAATTCCCTCGTCTGTTAGGAACAAACCACATGCACCTCCATTGCGATGTAGCTGAGCCGAGCACGTAGAAGAGCAACCTAGACTAGCAGGTTAGGACTAGGGGCAGCCGAGAGCTCCGCTACCCCCAACAAAGGCAAATTCAGGAAGAAGTAGAGAAACTTTTGACCAAGCGATTGGGCGATTTCCAACGCAACAAGGTCACCGACGAGGCACTAAGACGGGACATAACTAAAATAAGCAAGTCACCATTCACCAACGAGATCGAGCAGGCAGAGTCTCCATGATAGTTTAGCATGCCACATTTCACATCTTTCAAATGAGATGGAGACCCAGAGAGACACTTGAAGCATTACTGAAGTGCAGTAATAAGCTCTACCCTTATACAAGAATAGCTGGGGGCCCGACTACCTGTATTCCACGGTTCAAAAGCTCTTCTCGTTGCAGAAACCAGCTACCAGAAATTCAAAAGCTAACTTTGGCAACAATTGTGGCAACCCAGAAGCCCAAGCTCTATACCTTCAGACGCACGCAGTCATCCTATTGACGCATTATTCTGCCCAATCCAGACGTGCGACGATAAAGGCGTAGACACTGGCGGTGCAAAGTTTTTTCATAAACGCAACAACTCAGTCCAAAATGCACGCCAATGGCAGACGAACACTAGAAGGACACTCGGAAGCAAGTTTTCTCTTCGTCGCCCCAGAAGATTCTACATAAAAGAAACATGTACTGGCAGTTGAACACTGCATCCTACTGTGCGTCACACAGCGCCAACCAACCCTTGCTCCATAATTCAGCTCTAGAGCGACCCGATACCAAAAGTTGAGCATCTTCTGCTATGTGTAACATAGCCCCAGCTCCATGACTTCCTACCACACCTTTAAACCTAGCTTAGGCGACGCAACAGAGTGACCCAATGACACGGCTGGAAGCAGCCGAGAACGCCCTAGCCATGCCTGCTTCCCCTGATGAAGATTTCTGGCATTTGCATATCGACGACACATCCAACTACAAGGGTTTGGGAGCAGGCATGGCCCTTGTCACCCCAGACGGTTTAATACTAGAGTAGGCAATCACTCTAGACTTCAAAGTATCCAACAATGAAGTACGAAGCCCTACTAGCAGGCCTCCAAATGGCAAAAGGCTTGGCGGTGAAAAAGCTTGTAATTCATTCTGATTCCTAGCTAATCACTAGCCGAACTACTGGGAAGTACACGGTAAAGCATCCAAGGATGGCACAACACTTAGAGAAAGTACGCAAGCAACTTGAGGCATTTCAGACTTACACCCTCACTCTAGTTTTGAGGGTAGACAACGCCTATGCGAACGCACTAGTTAGCCTAGGCTATATCCACGACCACCAACTCAAATGCTCTATCCCGGTGGAGTATCTAGACAAGCTAAGCATAGAGACGAAGCTGGCAGCCGAAGTGTCACTAATTAGTACATCTCCAAACTGGCAAAGTTCTCTTATAGACTACCTGGTCAATGACACACTCCCCACGGAAAGGTTTGAGTTTAGAAATCTCCAAATAAAGGCAGCAGGTCATTACATGTGGAACGACATTCTCGCCCGAAAATCCTACACTGGACCACATCTCCACTGCCTAGCGCTTACTGATGACTTAAAGGTTCTAAGCTTAATCCACGAATGCGTTTGTGGAAATCACTCCGGAGGCCGATCATTAGCGCAAATGGCTCTTAACGCAGGCTACTACTGGCTTACCATGCATCAAGATGCTAAGGAGTTAGTGTAAAAATGCAAACGCTGCTAACTTTACCAGCCAGTACCAACAATGCTTGCCAGCGAGCTATACCCACAAATGAGTCTTTGGTCGTTCATGTAATGGGCAATCAACTTGGTAGAGCCAATGCCGCCCGCTACTGGGGGCAAAGACATGATGATCGTGGCAACTGATTACTTCACCAAATGGATAAAAGCAGAGCCCATGACAACCACGACTCAGACGGACATAGAACGTTTCATATGGAGTAACGTCATTTGCCGATTTAGCATCCCTTAATATACCGTCACCGATAACGGCCCGCTGTTCGTGGGCAAAAATCTAGCTAAGTTCTTCCAAAAGTATGGCATCAAGCATCAAACAAGACGATCCTTGACTGCCTCAAGAAATCCCTCTCTAACAAGAAGGGAAAATGGCCAGACGAACTCCCCTGATGTCTATGGGCATATCACACCACCAAAAGACGAGCAACCCGTGACTCATTTCTCTTTAGCATTTGGTTCAGAAACAATCATTTATCCCGATGTCATCATGCTAAGTATTAGCACTCTACTACCAAGCATTGAGCAGAATAGCAATGAGATGGTCACAAGTATAGATTGGGAGTAGGAGAAGCGCGAGTAGACCACCACATGCATCGCAGCCTACCAGCAACAGTTCCTCTCCAACTACAACAAAAGGGGCAAGATCCGGCAATTCCAGCTTGGAGATTTAGTCCTAAGAAAAGCCTTCATCACCACCCGCAGAGAAGGCTTCAGAAAGATGAATCTTATATGGAAAGGTCTGTACAAGATTAACAGAGTAGACGACAAAGGAAATTACACCCTTGCCACCATGAACGACAAAGAGATTAAAAAGCAGTGGAACATCTACAATCTGAGGAAGTACCATATGTGACCTCCCGCTACATCAAAGCCCAAAGGCTTAAGCGACTCGACGGGCACCACCTCACAAGCTGAGGACTATCCAATTGTTATGCAGTTCCTAGCTTACAGCTAAGTTCTCGTTCGTTTCATTCATTTTTCAATGAGGAATTCAAACGTAATCTACAACTTGGCTCGATTACATGCTTACAACAATTGATCACTCATGCACTTCAAAAAAAGATTGCACCTTTCTTAAGGACTCATCGCAGGAATCGCACCCCCCGAGGGACCAACCATGCTCTCTAGTGCGAGAGGGTAAACCAATTCCTCGACACCCAACTGGGTGTACTTTCTAGTGCGAAAGGGTAAACCAATTCCCCGACACCCAACTGTGTCTGCTCTCCAATGCAAGAGGATAAATTAATTGCTCTTCAGTGTGAGAGGGTAAACCAATTCCCCGACACCCATATGGGTTTGCTCTCTATGGCAGGAGGATAAACTTTACACTCCGAATATCTAGACGTGGATGAGTCGGGCTGCCCTAGTATAACTAGGTGCACGATGGCTTACGCCGGGATTCTTAGAAGTAGCCACAATGGCTTTTTTCAAGGCTTAGCTAGCTGAAGGATTTTGGATCTCTTGGCCTAATTCGCGGGGAACCGGGCCCCAGAGACGAAAGGGGCACATTATGTAGTACACCCTATTGACGACTACCCTGGAACCCTAAAGCTGCTACCGAGTGCGCTAAGATAGCCTACGACTTGCCTTTCGAGCAGTAAAGCCATGCTAGACTTATACAACCGCACATTCTTGTGAAAGGTTAAACAAGCTAGCGTGCATATACGAAGTTTTATTCACTGCCGACATGCTATGTAGTCGATAAGCTTCACCTCTGCCAAGCGCAGAATGACTTACACCAAGTCCTAAAGTGTTGTGATACTTGCTACGCAACCTACGAAATTGGAGAAAGCCAAGGTTAACAACCTAATGGTCATGCGACTTGTCTGCTTTTGTAAGTAAGGAGTCTGGTTGTCGACCCTATGGCTAACAACTTTGCAAAGCTCTACACCAACACCTACGGCTGCATCGGCTACGCGGGCCTGTCTGCTTATAGAAAAGTAACATGCATGCCACTGGTCTATAAAGTCTAAAGGTTAGGGCATGAACAAAAGAAGCGAAGATGGAGAAAAGCGAAGGAAGCAACTTTATTAAATTTTCTAGCAAAATTGACAAACAACTAGCAAAGACTGAAGGAGTTCAAGCAAAGCAAAAAGCAACAACTGAAAAAAAAGAAAATCCTAAAGATTAGCTAGAAGACTACTCTTTAGCAGCTTGGACACTTCACAACTACTCGATAGCCACACCTTCAGCAGTCTTGACATTCTCAGCAGCAGTACCATATGACGCTTCACCCTCGGCTGCTCTAGCCTGGTCACCAACATCTCTAACTACTTCACCAATGGAGGCCTCAAAAGTAAAGGTAAGCAAGTCTTCCAAAGAAATAGAGAAGGTTTCGAAGTCTCTCCTAGCAAACTCAAAGTCAGACGGCCTACCAAAGAGATAATCTACATAACCCAGCTTGTAGAAATCGGCCTGGCTTTGAACAAACGGAGCCTCGAGCCTAGCCTTCTCACCTTTCAGTTGCCCGATCTCCTCGAGCAGACTAACATGGATGCGCTATAGTTTATCCACTTCTTTCTTCATACTTTCGTTAATCTTCAGTGCACCTTGGAGTTCCAACACTTGGGGTTCAAGCCTATCAACGACCTTCTTGAAATGGATCACTTAGTTATAAGCAGTAATCAACTCTTCATCCTTTGTATAAGCAGCGGAACGAAGCTCAAAAATGACACGCTCAAGATCTTGAATCTGAGGTATGTGACATCTGATCTCCTTCTCTGGATTTTCATACTTAAGTTAGATCGCGTCAAGCCTAGTCTTCAAGTCAATTATCTCTTGGCGAACGGTCTCAAGCTACTAAGAAGTGGGGGTAGAGATAGTAGACCCCTTTAAAGCGACGAGCTCAAATTCCAACCTCTTAATCTTCTCTACAAAAGAATAAGTTTTGGCTGCCACAGCCTTTGCCACCTCTTTGGCAACCTTGGTTTCCTTTTCGTTAAAGAGCAAATACTCGGCTGCCAGAATAGTCGTCTTCTATATCATGGCAAGTAAGACAGTCTTCCTATACTCAATCGTATGCTTCACAAAGGAACTTGGGCAGACAACCCATCTAACACCATCGACAAAGTTGGCACAAACGTCCATGTCTTCAAAAAAATTTGGTTTCAAAAGCGCATAGATCTTAGCAACCTCCCTAAAAGCAAGTTTATTGGATTTCTCAAGGCATCCCTTGTGAGCAGTCTCCTCATTCCTAGCATGTGAACCAGTCTCAGCAGTAAGGGAAGTGGGCCTTGATGCCACTTTAGCAGCAGAGTCCACAATATTGCTCTTCATAATAGCAAGCCTCTCTAAATGTGAACTGGACTTAGCTCTCAACGAACATCTTAGTACAGAATTCTGCAATAGGGCATGAAAGGACCTCTACGCTGAACAATTCTATCAGCAGTCGTACTAGCCATTCTCGACATGGCAGGTGCCACAGGCTCAGATCTAGTAGCTTCAATTTTCTTCTTATTAGAAGAAGTCATGTCAATCATAGGTCTCTCAGCAGTAGGCGAACCTTCACGAGCAACAGATGAAGTCTTCGGTTTTTTCTCAACCGGCATCTCTTGAGCTCTTACGATAGCGATCAAACGAGCCAATGCATCCGCCTTAATCTTATTTACCTAATCTCTTAGGAGCAGCCCACATTTCTCCTGGCGAATAGGACTAAGTAGCCAACCCCATTCACGGTACCCAATAAGGGAGCTCAACCAATACTGGTTTTTCCTTTATTTTTTTCTCTCGAACCAGCAGGCAGGAGGCCTGCATGCCTAAGCAGTGGTCCCTACCACAACACTTCCTTAGCCCATGCCGAGCTGACTCCTAGCCCTTGCTAACTGACGTGCCACACCACCCCGACGGCTAGCCTACGACAACACTATCTAAGAAGAAAACAAGGAAAATTAAATTTTTTTTTTACCTCGATGCAGTGCGGAGAAGACGAAGAAAGCAACGACAGACGGTCATTTGCACAGGTAAGTGTAGAAGATTACTAAGGGAGGAGGAACAAATATCATCTAGCTTTCTCTCTCTTGAAGGATAGAATAAATTGCTCCCTAAAGTTGATTTAATCATCTACTTAAGGTAGACTTAAATATACTTTAAAAGTAATTTATTTCCCTTTCCTAGAAGGATCTAATTTCCAATTAAAGAGGGAATCTACATCAAAATAAGAAACAATCCTACGTTTCCTAAAGCAAGAAGATCTCTACACCTACTGCCTTTTCCTATGAGCAGCCCAACAGGTGTAGGGGCATTTGTCAAGCCAAAAATAATCAAGAAGAATATGGAGGCAACACATGGATTTTAGGGTAAAAAGGACAACATTACCTCGAGAAACATTGAAACTCTTACACACGAGCAGTGGACAATCATCCCTCAATCAAGTCGAAAGTGCCCAAAATAGGTATTTATTAAAAACCTATTTCATCCATCCTCATCAAATCTTCTCCACAATGTAACCCCCAAATCATTCCTTTTTAATTATATTAATTAGCTAATTAATTGATTTATTATTCAATTAATCTACTAATTAGCTACAAATCATGAATCTCACCCAAAAAGCCATCCAGGTGACCGGTCCATCTCCTCCCAAAGAAGCCGGCCACACCTCTATATAAACACCCTCATTCTCTCCAAAACCTAAGTTCAACTCTCTTGCAAAATTCTCTAAATTCTCCAAACATTTTTCCCTCAAAATTTTAACTTTGGCATCGGATGTTCTTCGGCCAAAGCCCCCCCTTCATCGTGGGCACATAAGGCTCTTGGCCTTGACCTAAGGTGTTATTTTTTTTGTAGGTGCAATTTTGTTCAAGAGTAAGGAGGAAAACATTTGCATCCACAAGTGTGTATTTGTCTATGTGTATATGCATATCTATGTATGTATATGTATATTTTTGGGAAAGCTGTAGGGAATGGTATAAATTAGTTTTTGCTCAAATTTAGATTTGCGAAAGAATTTAGGATAAGATAATTTCAGGATCTGTGTCGGGTTGGTTTTTGGTTTTCGCAGTTTGTGGGTTTTAATGTTTAAGGAAAATGTTGAAATTCATTACTGTTTTAATGTTTAGGGAAGATTTTGAGGTTTGTTACTGTTTACGAATTAGTGTTAATGGATTTGCTATGTTTGTGAGTTTCATAAATTTGGATCGTTGGAGAGTGCACTTGGGACTATGTTGTTGCAACATTTTCAGTTAATATTTGTTTATATTGCTACATTTAAGAATGCGATTGTATTGCTGCAGCATTTTCAGTTAATTTTTCCGTGGATGTTATTCGTGGATATTATCGATTATAGTTTGAAAACCCGCAACAAAGTGTAGGCATTCCTGCTAGTTGTTTCTAAAGAAAAACGGCTCTCTTGATCTCAAATAGAGTCCCTCTTCGATGTGGGTTTCACATTCTTGGTGCAATTTTCTCTATTTTGGGTATCTACTATGTTCTTCACCTGTTTTTTCAGCTCTTTATTGCCAATTCAAATATCAGTAAAGAAGGACAACCAATAGCACAAGAACTGCACAAACAAATAGTTCGGTTGACATGATATGATAATGGTAATTGTCACTTTGTTTTGGGCCACTTTTTGGGTCAAAATATTTTTCTTTCTCTTTTTTTTTTTCAACCCAATTCAAAGGCAAGACTTTTTTTATATATACCTTTTTCTCAGATATTGTAGCCTAAATTCACTATTATTCATGCTGAAAATTAAAGGTTACAATCCAAATAGAAGTTACAAACCAAATCAAGAAGAAGTTTAGAATCCAAATAGAAGTTAAAGTTTCAAACCAAAAGAAAATTGAAAGTGGATCTAAACTTCAAGAAATAAAAATATAATTTATGTTACTTAAAAGTTAAAACATAAATTATGAGTTTTGAAAAATCAAGTCAACGGCCTAGATTTTATTTAAAGTGTGATCAAATCTTAGAGCAATCTATCAAATTTTGGAGGCCAAGTAGAAGCACTTCCAAGGAAAGCTGAGGGTGATAAAGTAATAAATAGATATATCATATATTATAAATACATATTATATAATTATATATTACATGATTTATAAATTATATGTTACAATACTGTGTCATTGCCGATTGGCACAAAAAGTTTGACACAAAATTGGTATGGTACGATGGATAATTTGATTGGCACTGTAGTTTGGCAAAAAATCTACCCCAATGATGCTCAATGAAATTATCAAACCAAAAAAATAATTTTTTTAAGAAAACTATACCATCTACCACTAGTACCAAAAACACTTTGCGCGACGCAGATCCTTCATCGCACAAAGTCAAAAAACGTCGGGCAAAAATTAGCCCAACGAACCTTCATCGCGCCAAGGCAGCGAAAGCAGGGTTTGCGCGATGAAGAAATGACCTGCGTTGCGTAAAACAACTTTGCGCAACGTAGGTCACTTCTTCGTCGTACAAACCCTTGTTTTTTTTTTTTTGGCAAAAATATTTTTTATTTAATTTTGCGTGAAGCAGGTCTTTACGTTGCGCAAACCCTTGTTTTTTTTTGACAAAAATATTTTTTATTTAATTTTTAATAAATATTGTAATTAAATTCTAAACAATAATTAATAAACCAAGAAAGTATTTAATTATAAAATATATGAAAATGTACATACAAGATGTTCGAACAAAAAAGAAAAAACTACAACAAGTAGTCTTCTAGGTTTAATACATCATGCTACCGGGTATTGACTAGGCGAAGTGGCTGGGAGGTCGAAGGTGAAGTAAGATCAGGTGCTGGCATTGGGATTTGAAGGCTGGACATCGCTAAGGCCTGTACAATCATACTCATCTGCTCGCCCTAGGCCTTAAGCTGACCTTTTAGGGTTGTCACTTCCTCCTTCAGGGCATTGACCTCTCCTATGGACGATCTAGAAGAGGAGGCACCCATCTCGTTCAGCCCCGCCTTCCCCATACACCAAACAACCTTGCCATGATGACGACCGAACTTTTGATCCAGGACCTCAGTCATGATCTGAACACCTGCATCCTCGGGTACAATGACGTCCTCGATCGGGGTCTCCAGGGTAAGCTGCATTTAAAAATATAACATTAGAAACTAATCCTTTCTTGCATTTGAAACTAATCAATTAGCAGCCAAAGTAATATAAGTAAGTAGGTTACCAACATTCTTAATTTGAAAACAAGAGGAACTACCTATCCATTTTCCTAACCAACAAAAAAAAGTGCATCAAGTGAAACAAAAAAGAATGGGTAATCCAACACTGGGAATCTGTGATAAATTTTAATGCTTATCCGAATCACTATTTATAACAACTAAAACATGTTTTAGGACGCCCAGTAAACACTCTAGTAAGTAGACATTGTAATCAATCAATGGTACCAAAACTTCATTACACTAATTGATATGATCAAAGTACCGTGCAAAAATTGTTTACTTCGTACAAGCCATTCAACCAGACACATGACCATAGAGACTAACTCGTAAACAGGTAGGAAGGTAAGAGAAGCAACTGATGCTGTTAGGGGATTTAAATCCCATAATGTTAAGTTGAGATCTAAACACCTTGAGAAATGCATGTTCAAGTTCCAATAACTAGCAAAAGATAGGTTGCATAGTTCACCAGGAACCAACTATGTTAGTTCCTGTACAGTCTAAGTCTAATCAATGAGATACACAATTATTGTAGGGAAGAAGTTCGAATCAATATGCATGGATGCAACAAAGAAAGAATAACACTACAAAACAAACAATGAAAACCTAGCTCTTAAACAGCAGCAACCAACTTGTGATAAATTGAGAAATTTGGAAAGGAGAATCCATTGACCATTGAATATACACACTTTCAATGTAAAAGGGAATTGTCAAAACTTCTAGGGCAGTTTAAGATATTTCAAGAACCAGGTTTCAAATTTTACTTAAAACCATCATTGCAACATATAACAAGGTAAAACTTGTAAATTCATGATGCATTACAACATTTTGGCTTAACCCATAAATAACTTATCAAAACCTCTCATACTATCAAGCCGCGCCCCATATTTACATACATACATATATATATATATATATATATATATATGGGTAAATCTCAGTTTACTACCCTCAAGTTTCGTGGTTTTCAACATTTGGTACATGAAGTTTTTTTCGTCCCAAAGTCATACCTAAAATGTTAATTTTGGGACAGTCTCATACATTCATTAGTCTGGCTATTAAGTCTCCCGTTATCTGATGACGTGGTGCCTATATGGATAATGACTGGATGCCACGTGTCATTAAGGGGTCCACTTGGAAATTAAAGATTAAAAAAAAAAAAAATTTGGCCGTCTTTTACCTCCCCCGACCTTCCTTTCCTCCCTTATCCCTCCATTATCTCCTTTGCACCAACCCACCAAACCCTCCTCTCCTCTCCTCTGCTTCTTCGTCGTTGGGAAAACTGTACTATGCGAATCCCTACTAAACAACCTTTTCATCCCCTTTCTCTTAGGATGTTGTGTTGAAAACCTCTTCGTATTAGACTTGGCTTCCTTGAACGCATCACAGAGGTTGGTCTGAGGCAGAGGGGACAAAGATCTCTGCTTGTTGGTAAGGAGATTTCCCTAATCACCTCCTCATTCTCCTTAAGCCGAGAAGAAGACCTAAAATCCAACTAGGAAGTTCTCAAACAATCTGAATTCAGCTACAAACAAGCTCGAAAAACTCAAAAATCCGAAGTTCTTTAAGCCTATCAACAACAACCTCTAACCTTACAAAAACTAGATGAAGAAAAAGAAACATACTTTTTTTGTGTTCTGAATAATATGTGGATGGCCCACATGAATAGTTTGTTACTCTTTATGCGCAGTATTTTCACTATTCATTTGTGGAAAATTTGTAAAGTGAATAGTGTTCTCTTTGCCTATAAAACGAATGAGGATATGGAAGCCAAAGAGACACACAGAAGAGGAAGAGAGAAAAAAGAAGAAGAGGAAGAGAGAAAAGAGAGGAAGAGGAGATGGGATAATAGAGAGAGTTATTTTGTACTCTTATTATTCTAAATTATAATGGCAGCACCACTGCTGCTCCGAGGACATATTCCAGTCACACTGACTGTAGAGGAACCTCGTAAATTTTGTGTCTTGTTTCTTTTATTCCACTGCACACATCATCAATTTTACAACACGTTATCAGCATGAAAAGCTCTCGTGTCAGTGGAGAGCACAATGCCACAAATCTAGTTCATCTCCATCAGCTAAAATCTCCCAGATAAGAAAATCTTTTCATTTCATCTTCATCTTTTCATTTCATTTCATCTTCATCTGATTATATGACTTCCATTATTTGTTTGTCTCTCCCACCGCGCCAGAAATGCCCCACCGAATTTCGGTGAGAATTGAAATTTACAACGACTTGTGGTCGTCACGAGATAAGAAAACTCGTACCTGACAACTAGTTTCCAGAGATCCAGAAGAATCTCATTAGACTTGGAAATCCAGATCGCATCGCTCTCGATGGTTCTCAAGAACTCACGGGAATTCTAGCTTTGAGTTTTACGCTACTTGGCCCGGCACCCATGGCCACTGTCTTTTGATGGCGTTGCAGTCTCTTAATTAAGCTTGAAAAATCCCCAGAGCTCCCTATTACCTACTAGAAGTTGAGAGATAATTAAGTAGGATGGCTTCTGCTCAGGGCAAAGAAAAGATAGCAGCCATAAAGCTCCAGAAGAGCTACTTTGATATGTTGGAATTGTGCACAAAAAAGAATAAAAAGGGAAATGGGGCCAAATCTTTGGAAACGTTCGTTGCACCACGTGAAAGAAAACAAAAGGCAAAGTTTTTGAAAAAATGCAACATGTGAATGAATAAGAAAAATAATAATAATAAAAAAAGGTAAAGGCTTTTAGATGGTGTTGCACCATTTGAAAAGAAAGAAGAAAATATTTATGTATTTATTTATGTGAATGGTGTTGGCTTAAAACACTTTCACACGTTCTATTTACTTTAAAGCAATTTATTTATCATGGATGGTTTTACCGCGTACTGCTTTAAGTTTTGATTTATGTGAATGGTCCTGAATTAAAGCCCTTGTCACAAGCTTTATTTACTTAAATACAATTTATTTACTATGGCTAGAATTACCGCCTATTGCTTTAATTTATTTATTGTACTTATCTTTTGTTACGATGAGTACATACAGGACCTGAAGTTCCTTGATCAGATCAGGACCTGCAGTTTCTTGAGCATCATCATATAAAAATGATTGGACCTGAAGTTCCATCATGCAAAAAGATCGGGCACGAAGTTCCTTGATGAGTACCTTAAGTTTGAAGAGCCAAAGTGCCATAACTTAATTGCAATAAAAGTCATAAGAGTCTCAGTCTATAGACTATTAAATAAGGACCAGAAGTTCCTCATGTCCATACTCAAAATGGTTTAGTAGAAGTATTTATTAAGCGAATGAAATTGATTACCTGCGCTCTGCTCATGAAAATGAAATTGCCAATTTTCTACATGGGAACATGTCATTTTACATGATGCAATATTAATTTGGTCGAGACATGTTGCCAACCATCAATATTTTTCAATACAACTCGTGTTTGAGCACTAACCAAACATTACACATCTACGAGTTTTTTGTTGTATTATCTTTGTGCCTATTGCACTGCCACAACGTACTGAAATGAGGCATCATCGCAGATTGGGCATTGACGTTGAACACCATCTATCATTCAATATTTGGAACCCTTGATTGAGGATATGTTTACAACGTGGTTTGCGGATTGTCATTTTGATAAGACAATTTTCCCGTCATTACAGGGCGAAAATAACTTCGTTTCAGAAGAACGATTAGAAAATATCATTCCAGAAGAATGATTAGAAAAGACCGTTCTAGAAGAACGAAGAGAATTTGTCTTATTGTGATTCATGAAGCAATCAATATAAAAACGAAGTGAGAATAATTGAATGACGCAACGATATGCAAATCAAATGCCAGATACATTTAATGATGCAACGAAGGTGATGAAATCACATATACTTGGTGCAAATGTGCCTACAAGAATTGATGACCCTATTGGACAAAATAATGATGCAGTAAATGATTTATCTGTTGCACGCCTAAAGCGTGGCAGACCGTCAGACTCAAAATGTTCAGTCCTTCAAAAGAAGAAGAATATAACACTACTGAACTATTGTATTCCCGAAGCATAACTGCAACATGCCGGAAGCATGACAGTCGCTGCATGGATACACGTCCCAGAAAGGACAATCCGTGGACATGGGAATGTTGATGTCTTATGTATGAAGCATGATAGACATATAGGTTCCAATGTCTCAACTCCCGGAAATGGAGATTAAAATCCAAGCTCTATAATGCTCAAGAGGAGGTTATGATCCGTATTCTCTAAATTATGACTATCTTGGAATAGATAGTGTAATGCCTTTGAAGAGGCAATGGATATCCAAAAACAAATGAAAAGTTTTTATGCTTGCGCATGCACATGAGAATATGAGATCATGAATTGATGATAACCAATGGTAATTTTGGTTTCTACAAGTAACTACTAAATTCCTCAATAAGCTGTGTTGATATTGAGTCCCGTTCTTTTTCCGTCAATTATTGGCCAAAATGGAGAAAGGCAATTCCATTACAATTTTGTAAGAATGTGAAAAAATAGACCTATATACTTGAATACAATACAAATAGCCAAAAAATGTTGAACCAAGGAGGTTACATTAGGCATTTGTAATACAATGAAATACACTCACATAATATGACACAAGGTTACTAATTGAAACATGAAATTATACTCTTGTAAACGAGTTCATATGAATGGAGAATTATATACGAAGGGTTGTGAGTCGCCCACATCATATCTCCACAAGTAAATCCCTCATATATACATGGAAGCAAATTGTTCTGTATAAATTCCAAAGGAAAATGTGTCATGAAGTGTAGAAAATCTCTGAAGGATTCAGATTGCTTGAAGAAAACCCTGGAAGGGTAAAGCATAAAATATGTACTTAAATACCAATGGATGGTATAAATTCCCTTAGTGAGTACTATCATTAAGATATTGTTGCAACATAATAAAATCTCTTGCAAGAGTTGATGATATTAAATTGGAACTCCTGAAGAGTTTAGAAAGATTATAAAGTGTTGAGAGAAATATTGTCTCGAACTGCAGATCGAACAATATGCCAACACGAATCTTATCCATGATGTTTATGATATTAAAGAATCATATGGATTGAAAATTATGAGTTAAATACTCAAATGATGTCGACACTAAGAATGATCATTTATCTTCGTGAGGGTAAAGATAAATTGATATTTGGTCCAGAAGTACCACATCTTAGTGAAGTATATGCTTTATTGTATTTGGCACAATACATTGAATGAAATAAAGCTTATCTATTAAATCTCTGAGAAATTACAGATATGTGCATACATATGACTTAAAACAAACAAACAGGATGAAACCTTCACAAAGGTTGCTCATGTAAAGCCTCAGTACTCAGCAGTACCCCAGAAGGGGGAAACACTGGAGATTGATCAAGTGGCACCACAGTACTTGGCAAAACACCAGAAGGGGAAGACATCAATTGCCTTCAAAATCTAGCCACGAATCTTTGGTGATCATCTTGAATCCAACTTTCGGATTCTTGTAGCTGGTCGAGCTTTCTTTTCATGCTTGTCGAGTAATTGCAAAGCACGTGTAACACTCTATTCTCATGCTTGAGCCCTCTGATTTCTTGTTTAAGACTTGCCACCTCAGCCATCAATGATTCAACTTGGTGAGCTCGAGCAAGTAGGCGTTGGCCCATATTGGATACAGAGCCCGCACATTGAACACTGAGAGCCAATGAGTCTTGAACGGCCGACTCATCAGACTGTTTTGAAAGGATTTTGTTATCCTTTGGAGTGAGAAGATTCCTAGCCACCACAATAACGGTTATGTTATTCTTCATCACAGAGTCTTTAACCGTAAGAGGACCATTAGAAGATAAGAATGACGGGTACCATATATTATCCTAACGCTGCTCGTTTGTATCACTCCTAAGACTCAAATCTAAGCAAATGTTAGATGGGCAAGCCATTTTCAGAAATGATGAAGGAAAAATGAGGTCAAATAAAATCTCAAAAGTGTAAGAAGGGGAAAATTTCTACATGTAGCAACTTTCTGAGCATGCTCTTGAACACAATTGATGTCTCTATAAAAGAAAAGGCAACAGAGCCATTTGTTTAGAGATCGAAGAGGCATCGCTCTCCGAATTTCAAAAGCCAGATTTTCCTAAATAAAGTTCGTTGGCATTTTCCAGATGCATTCTCAACTTTTTCGGATATCACGTGCAACTTTGTCAAAGATCTCTGACGAAGTTGAAAACGCATAAATCTTACTGTTCTAATTACACCAGAGTTGTTAACAAGAGTAAAGGCACAACACCACTACTTGCTATTGAAAAATCTCTATATATGTCAACCTTCGTTCTCCATAACAAGTTAGACTTGCAAGAATACCTAATTCTTCCTCATCTCCGAGAATGCATCTTCAACAAAGCATATCGAAATACTCAATTTTTTTCCTCTCTGAGAATACCTCTTCAAAACCAGTCACACCAGAGCAAGATTATCTCATATCATCAGGGACGAGGGCAAGAGTATCTCATATCATGCATTCTCCTTGTCCTTTCCTTTGACCTTGTTCTCACCTACAAGATAAGGAGAAAGAGAGCAATCAGTTGCCACATGGAATCAAGCTCATGATTTGGAACTGATTGTCCGGAACCTTTGCCTAGTTGCTTACCTTGCATTGCTCTCGACTACTGATTTTCAACTGTTGATATGATGTTGGTTATTTACACTGAAGCTGCCAAGTATGATAAGTTGCTGAGAAGTAATGTTCTGAAGGACCATTCAAATGCAAGGGTTGCATTCCACTGCTGTATCAGGGGACAAATACTACAAGAGAAGATGTCACACCTGCATATGGGAAAACTAGGAAAATACCACTTCTGCAAGGGGAACAGATAAGGCAAGTGAAAATGATACATTGAAGCATGTGGAGACAAGCACAACAAAACACGTGCCGATTCATCCCCGATGGAGTCGAAGATCACTTGTTACGTGGAGCTGTTCATGGTTCCATTTCATTCGAGAACAAGTCTCAAGGCCCTTAAAGAAATCACAAGTCGAATTCAAGATCAAGTGTCCATCACCCTTGAATCAAATTCAGCTCCTGATAAAAGGAGTAAATTCAGACCTTTGGAGGAAATTAGAAGACCCTCCAGCCCAGTTCAAGAACAAGCATGTGGAAAGGTAATAACAAGTAAAGCACCTATTTCGGCAACTCGTCTTGCTAAGAGACTGAAGCAGAATGATCAACGATAAGCCTAAATGATTTAAAATCAGCGGGAGATATTCATCAAGGGGAGCATCCAAAACAGATCAAGGTTTTAAAGAGTCAATCGAAGACTTGTGACCATCTAAGGGGGAGTGTTGTGAATAATATGTGGATGGCCCACATAAATAGTTTGTTACTATTTATGCACAGTGTTTTCACTATTCATTTGTGGAAAATTTGTAAAGTGAATAGTGTTCTCTTCGCTTATAAAACGAATGATGATATAGAAGCCAGAGAGACACATAGAAGAGGAAGAAAGAAAAAAGAAGAAGAGGAAGAGGAGAGGGGATAATATAGAGAGAGTTATTTTGTACTCTTATTATTCTAAATTATAATGGAAGCATCACTGCTGCTCTGAGGACGTACTCAGTCACATTAACTATAGAGGAACCTTGTAAATTTTGTGTCTTATTTCTTTTATTACACTACACACATCATCGATTTTACAACATTTTGAACCCTTTTGGAAGAATGAGGCTGCACCAAATCCTGATAAGCTCATCTCCATCAGAACCAAAATTCCCTCAAACCCACCAAATCCCATCAATCAGCAGGCCCTTCCAATCAAATAATTTGGACACCCTCCTTAGCACTACCAAACCCCTTTAACCTATCTAAATACATATAAAATTTGATAACGAAATAAAATAAAAACTTATTTTTGTTTCAAAGTCAAACACCACCTTTCGTAAAAGCCTGGAAATTCATACACAAACAACCCAATAAAAAAGTCAATAAAAGTAAAATTAGAGCCCCCTCGAAAACAAATTAAGGGCGGAGAAGCAGAGAGGAGAGGCCGAAGTACAATTTCCACAGCGACGGAGAAGCAGAGGAAAGGATAGGAGATGAGAGGAGAAAAGAGAAGGGTTTGGTGGGTTGGTGCAGAAGAGAGAATGGAAGGATAAGGGAGGAAGGGAAGGTCGGGGAAGGTAGAAGATGACCAAAAAAGAGAACATTTTGAATTTTGAATTTTCACGTGAACCCTTTAATAACACGTGGCGTCTAATCATTGTTCACATGGGCGCCACATCATCAATTAACGGAAGACTTAACAACCAGACTAATAGATATATGAGACTATCCCAAAATTAACACTTTAGATATGACTCTGGAATGAAAAAAAACCTTGATGTACCAAATGTTGAAAACCATGAAATTTAAGGGTAATAAACTGAGATTTACCCTATATATATATGCAGTAGCAGTCATCATTTCAGATTCCTGACAAGTCACTATTCATCAACAGTAAAAGCAGATAAATTGTTGTTCATCCAGCTTTTCTGATGCTAATGCAATTACTAACCACTTGGCTCTGATACCAAATGGGGGCAACTCTGATATCAAATGGGGCGGAACTGATTTAGGCGGTAAAACCGTCCATAGAATAAAGAGTGTGGAAGTAAAACATATGCAAACAAGCTAGCATTTCAATATATTGAATGATGAAGAAATGAGGCTGATTGAAGCGGAATATCCATGGATGGCAGATTATAACATGAAAACATAAAATTAAATTGAATATAGGTGATATTTCCATGAAAATAATGAATTAAAATTAATGATGCAAATAAGTTATGAAAATAAGTTTTTATTAAAACTTACTGTAAGTTACAAACTGTTTTTGCCTAATGGCAGATGAGGAACTTAAACAACATGGAGCTCGTAGGCATCCTTAATAATATAAATTATAAGTGTTTTATTTTCTACTGAGGTTTTTCTCTGTTCTTTCGAATACGCAGAGAATTATTTTCGACTAAAGTCCCTTTCTTCTGAGAATGAGCTCTCCTTTTATCCTGCTGAGAGGAATGATTGAGGTTGAGGTAATTGAGCCGGGAATCCCGCTTGCATGTGATGCTAGCTGTTAAAGGCTGGCAGAATGATGAAGATTTACTGTGGATTCACACTGTGTTTTTAGAAAAGCTGGATGAACAATAATTTATCTGCTTTTACTGTTGATGAATAGTGACTTGTCAGGAATCTGAAATGATGACTGCTACTGCTGATGATGCTGTCTTGGATATGATCACATGGGAAATTATTACAATTTTGAAATTCAAAATTCAAACAGATCTTGGGCATCTGGAAGATCTGCCCACTTGGCGGGAAGCTGAGACAAAGCGTCTGAAGCATCTGAGTCTGAGTCTGAACTTCCTCCTTTGTGAAGCATTGCTGCTTCTGCCATAAACTGTTGGGCCAAATCCCGGAGTTGGGAAGATTTTGAGGATTTCTCTTTCTTCTTCGAACTGGAGGACTTGGAGGACTTTGGTTTTCCCTTAAGAGAGGATGAAGGACTGATATCTGAGAGTGATTGAACTTGTTCCTGAACCTTTGGTAATTCAGGAAATTGCTGGTCTTCTAGCAAAGCCTGTGCTGATGGTGCAGAAATTGATGGAGCTTGAACCTGAGGAAATTCTGATTTCACTAAATCGATAATCTTCTGATGGTTGAATTTGTCCCACCATTTCACCCATCGGGTCCTATAAATGCCGCCATTGTCTGCTTCAAAATTCCATTTCAGTATCTATGGGATTTTGTACTTGGCCATGAATAAAGAAAAGAGGGAAACCCTGCTGTCAAAACAGCTGCGATCGAATTTATTCTGGAAGCCATTGATGAGTGTTTGATGAAGGTCATCTTGGATGAGATTGACATTTGGCCTATGAGAAGCCCACCATTCTGGAAACCATGCTGGAAATTTAACTTGAAATTTTTGTCAAAGGTTATGAACCATGAGTGACTAAAATCAGCACTCTGATGGAGAATAATATTAGTCCATGCTTGGATATAATCATAATAATTGTAATGGTTGTTCGGGATGAGAACATGTTGTGTATGAAGGGGTTTGGTATGGTAAAGGGGGATTCCCCATTCTTGTTCAGTAAGAAATTTTCTGATGCGGAGGGAATGGTACAATATTTTGTTTTCATGGGTGGTGCTGAAAATGGATTTAATGGCAATGCTTTCTGTCTCAGAGAGAATGGCTTGGTAATATTTAAGACTTTTGAAAGATTCAGTTGGAAGAAAATGATAATTTGGTGGAAGGAGGATTTTGGCAATGCGCTCTGGTGGTTGATTTTTATCAATATGATGTGGGATACTAAAAAGCCTTTCAAAATTTGGATTTTTAAGATAAGGTGATGTTTTAGCAAAGCTGGGTGTTTTTGGGATTGAAGGAGATGGAGATCGAACTGAAGAATAAGGATCATAAGGGGTGGCTAATGCTGTTTTGATAATTCGGACGGATATTTCCTATGGTTGATCCTATATTCATGATTGTACTGTAGACTAGAAGAGTGATTAATCAGAAAGCAGCCATAACAACTCCAATGAAAATAAGTTACCTTCATATTGCATTCATATGGCACTGCAGCAACAGAGCCAGGAATCTAAACTAGGATAGTGGTAAATGACACGAAGGAACACTGTGACATCAGATTGCTAATCAACTGTATTCTAACACATTCAACATAAAGGGAAAGAAAAACTGAAAAGGATTAAGAGCTATTCATTAACGAACACATTATGCTTGAAAGTTGTATACAAATCAATTCATGGCTGTGCACTAATGAGGATGACATTAACATCA